>NC_051157.2:78678654-78718654 GCF_013339745.2 Dermacentor silvarum
ATATTAGCGCCTGTATATGAGCGAATTCATCTCAGGGCTACTGGCAACTAAAAAAAATAGAACAAGAATGAAGGCAATAAGCAGTTATAAATGTAGGAACGATTTCGTGGCATTTAATTTTACAAATATGAGGCTCTTCGTGCCAATACCCCAGTCTGGTTATGAGGCATGCATGTCGTAGTGGGGAACTCCGGATTGATTTTGTCTCCTAGGGTTCTTTAGGTACGCGAGAGATCTGTGAACGTTCTATAAACGTCCTGTATTCGTACTGTGAACGCGAGCGTTCACAGTACGTGAGCCTTCTTTCATTAGGCCTATTCGGACTGCGGCCTCCGGGACAGGGATTCAACCAGCGATCTCGAGCTCCTAAGCCACTGAGATACCGTTTTCGTGGCGTTTTCGAAGCGATGCTAGGGCTATAGTATTTGTGTGTGTGTGTGACAGAAGGAACCGGAATACCTTTAGACTTGTTACCACAATGCGTGTCAAAGGACGTTTTGTACGCTCAAAAAATATCAAGCCAGCAGTACCACTGAGTGTACTAGAAGGGGGGAGTGGGTCCAGCGGATGCCTTAGCGCCGAGGGTGACCGCAGACAACGACTGTCAAAACGCTGGCAGCAAGCGCAGGTTCGCGCGGTCTAACGCTTCAACGGAAACGAGCGGCGAATGCACAGCGCATACAAAGGTCACAGCCGTGTGGAGATAAGAAACGGTGCGGGCGACCGGCACACCCGGGCAAAGTGCAGAGGAGAAGCTGCCCCCCCCCCCCCTCCCTCCCGCGCTGCCTTCCCGCTTTCATGCTTCATGCTTTCGCGTGGGAGATTGAGTGGCCAGTTCCCCTTGCGACCAGTTGCAAGATAAGCATTTGGTGAAGCAGCACAGTGTCGCCCCGCCTCCCTTCCTCCCTCGCTCCCTCCCATACCCCCACGGTATTTCGCGCGACGGTCGCGTTTGTTTTCCGCCGTGTGTTCGCTCTCCGTGATAGCGAGCCTCCCCCGCGCATACGGCACGCGGCGACGATTTTATCACCCTTGGAATTTATACGGAACCTCACGGCGACGGCGACGACGACGGCGACGCCGATGGCAGAAATCCGGTTGAAGTGTCCATATAATTGCTAACGCAATAAAACGCGGCAAGTGTGGCGGCGCTGCCATCGCCTTATTCTGAATCTCCGGCCAATAAACATAGGCTCCAGCTGCTTTGGCAGCGCTCATTGGCTGAGGCCATCTCGCGGGCTGAGTAGCTGTCGTCTGCTCGACGCACCGTCGTTTTGCGTCGTTTACGTTTTCTCCGCCGCTCTTTTTTCAGTTTATTTAGAATAGATCGGTGGGAAATAGTCCCAGTGTTACCGCCACCGAGTATCCGCCTGTCAAAGCTCCATGCAGCTGCGGTAGTACAGTGTACTAGAAGGGGCAGTGCAGCGGGCGGCATTCTCCGCGTGGCTCCCGCGGCGGCGCTGCGATCGACCACTCTTGAAGAGAAGCAGACGACACTCGTATCCACTGCGACGCTCGTGTATGCTTGGCGCGCGCTGGAAACGTTGTTCAGATTTTTGCCCGTAAGCACTTAGTTTACTTAGTCTGTATTGTCTGCTTATGATCAAAAAATACAATGCGTGCTGCTTTTTTATTCTTTTTTTCTTGACACAGAAGCAAAAGCAGTCCCTGAAATAACTATAGCGGGTCTATCCTCGTCGCTTTGAATGTACCCACGCCCCACGCTCTCGAGAGTATACGGGCAGTTTCGTCGCAACTGAACGCCATCCAAAAGAACTTTTTCGACACGTTCAGCAATCAGGATCGAGTTTGTTAAGCTTACAGAGCTTGAGGGCACAGACGAGTCTACGATCGCGAGCGAGCAGATTCTAAATGTACATAATCGTAATCGGCTGGTCGCGTGACAGGGGAATTAAACGTAGCTAGTTCCGTGCCGTTGATGCAATGCACATAGTCTCTAACAATGAAGCGCTGCTCAAAATGTAGCTCACACACTGTGGAATCCGGTGTAAGCCTCTTATCGCCTCTATGCAAATTGCGTTCTCAAACGCTTCTTCGCTCCGGGTCTGCGGGCGCTTTAAACAGTGAAAACTTCACCGTTTCTTTACTTCGCGAATACCCTGTGCTGCACCCAGGGGCGAAGCAATGGTTTAAGCGTTGCTTACGAGCCATTCGCGCGATTTAGCACTACACATTTAGACAAAAGCGGGAGAAACACCACCTGACAAGCACTTCCCAGCCACGAAGCAAGCAACCGCATTCAAGAGTGGGCGATTGCAGCGCCGCCGCTTCTTTCGCCACCGGCGGCGTCAGGCGCCCTATGGGCCGCTGGCTCCGCCCGCTGCACTGCCCCTTCTAGTACACTGTAGCGGTAGGGTCTCCGACGCGACAAGCGTCCGGCCGGCGAGCGGGGCCGCTCATTCGGGAGAAAGCGACGGTGGCGCTACCTGAATTTTCGATAAACAATGTCTCAGCGCAGAGCCCTCATTGGACCCACTCCCCCAATCTAGTAGAGCACTGCACGGGCCGATTTTTTCAGCCTGGGCCCGGCCCGGGCCCGTTTTTACGTTGGGTTGCCCGCCCGAGCCCGATCAAAAGATTTATGGCGAGACCCGGGCCCGTCCCGGGCCCGGAAATAATCTACGTTACCCGCCCGGCCCGGCCCGCCACCCCTTTCCTTAGGCCCGAGCCCGGCCCGAGCCCGGCTGGAAACCGGCCCGAACCCGGCCCGAGACCGAAAAATAGATGTTTTTAGAGTTGAGACGCCCGAGAATAATTCGCTGCGCGTTACATGCACACCACCAGAAAGCCCGAGCCCGGCCTGAGACCGCGTCAAAAAAACTCGAGCCCGGCCCGGGCCCAGGTCAAAAAGCACACGCCGTGCCCGAGCCCGGCCCGAGCCCGTGAAAAGACTGCTCTACCCGGCCCGGCCCAGGCTTTCGGGTAAGCCCGAGCCCGTGCAGTGCTCTACACTCTAGTACCACTTTGAGGGTGCAATTCGGTCTCCATGTTAACCCCAGTGCGGCCATTGTTGCCCTCTGCTTCAAATACTGTATGCGGATTTATCCGAGTGCACTTAAGGTGCTGGATCCTCGCCTTAACTGTTCATCAAAGCTAGTCAAATGCGTTAACTTGTTGGGAAAGATCCCCGAAATCTAGTGGTTCCGAACACGGTGATAATTTGCTAAGCTTAGAGATGCTATCTAGTTTTTCATAACAGTGTTCTTGGGAAGTGAATCTACAACAGTGTAGACCCGCATTCGAAAGCTTCGTCAAGAGGTATCCTTGCTGCTGTCTAAATCAATAGCCTCACGCAAGGACTTTGCACCTATGGAAGGAAATGCGTTAGTAACCATTGCAGCCATAAAACCGTTTTAGCAGATATGCCTAGGAGTTGTCCACTGTGAGCAGCGTGCTTGATTCTCCCTTGGTGCAGAATCAATGATAAATTATCCTGGGCATATCCTTTTTTATTGAATGTAGGTAAGGGGATGTTGGCGCTTCGTAGAAATACCAGCTATACTGTTCTGTTCGGACGTGAGATAAAATAATAAAAACGTTGCAAAAAACAAAGCAGCGGCCAATACAAGAGGTTCATAAGAAGAAATTCTTGCGAGAAATATAAAATTCGCGAAGCAAGCACCGCATCAGAAGACAAGTTCAATGGAGTCCGTGGAAGCAAAATACAAAAACACAAAAAAGATATACGTATAGACCCCACCGATACGCACTATATGTCACGTCATATCATCACAATTTCGAGGGTTTGTCGGGTCTGCAAGAAATTCCAACAATACGCGCACTGCTCATATTTGTTATTGGTCGGTTCACCACGCAGTCAAGAGTTCCTGCAAAGAAAGCGTTGTCCTAACAAGGATCTGTAATGTTCTTTTTGTCTCTTTTTCCGTGACACTTTTCGGTGGTAGGCCCAATATTTGCCAAAGTACAGGAGGAGGTCTTCTTACACATCTTCACCACATTCCTCACAGGAACATATAGGAGTATTCTTTCCTCCTGTACTGCTATAAGAAGCTGTTCTTGCAGGCAGCACAAAGTCTTTTTTTTATTTTTGTGGTCTTAAACGGGTGCTCAGTAGAGCCAGAAATCTTTCTGGATCTGTGGCCATTAAATAGAAGCAATACTACATTCAATTTTCTCATCATATAGTGCTCTGGCCATTATTTACAGATGCAGTATTTGCACGAGATATCTTTCTCAAACTAAAAGCTCGACAAGCACAACGTCCGCACCACGCTAAATAATAAAAAAGAAGAAGAAAAACCGACCCAGAAGGTTCAATACGCACCACAAGACTGCGTGTACGGGCTCCATATTTATTGTATGTATATTTCAAGCAACCGCTGCTGTGCATTTTTGCTGATGATCATCAATAGAGTGAAAGTGTTCTTCAGAGAGAGAGAGGCAGGTACTGTTGTATTTGCACTAGAATAAGCGACATGTAATCGGAAACAAACAACCGTCTGTGACATGCGCAACAGCCTTCTTCAAATATCGGTTCACCATGATTGCTACATTAACGCTGCTAGCTGCAGTGGATACGTAATATGTTCTATCAAATTCTGCAGAAAGCTTTCTTGGTCACTGAAGTTCCGCAACACTAGGTCATAAAAGAAAGAAAAATAATGTTTGAAGGTGGCAGAGGCAACGAAAAGTATGGCCGTACGGCGGCGTTGTCAGCTTAATTTTCTTATATTTCTTTCAACTTACATTGCGCCGGAGCCCCGCTCAATACTTTGCGGACGAGGCTATATGCTACTCTCTACTTTTTTTTTTATAAAGCTGACGTTACGCGTACAGAAAATTACGGGCTTCCATTTCAAATCGTTTCCGACCATTTCAAATTGCTTTGCGCAGAGAGATAGAAAGTGAGAGGAAGGTAAAAAAGTAAAGTAATTACACGTAGGATATATCTTGTTGGTTATCCTGCGCAGAAAAAGCGGGAAAGCTGTATATAAAAAAGTAAGAAACATAACAAGAAGCCATAACGAAGGTGGGGATGAACAACATAAAATTATCTCTTCGGGCGCTGTCGCTCTTCTGCTTCACCGGTATATCGGGCATAACAGTGAGTAGCACTGCAAAAGGCGACCGAGCTAGCCGGGGCGGGTGCCCAACGTCGCGAAGTCTGGCTCTCACCTGACCTGCTTTTGTGTGATGACACCACGCCGCAGTTACCTCATGGGAAACAAACCGGAAACTGCCTATAATAAATTAGTTATGGCACTCTGACGCATGGCAGTATTTTTTTTTTCTTGGGTATAGAGATCTAGGACCTTATTTAAAAAAACACGGAGGGTAGAAAATAATATGTCAGTACACCTTTTAAAGCAAAGTTCTAGTAAGAGCCACGATACAACACAGTGCACAATGCAGGAATGGGTGAAAAGGCCTGGCCGGCGTCCCGTGGTATACACTCACTCGTTGTGGTCAACATGCTGCCAGCACCGATAAACTGTTGCAATGTAGAAGCAGCTGCAAACAATTTGCATAAAAGGGGTGTTTCGGATTGCGTAAAGCTATATGCCTCTTGTTTTCAAATTGTTCCCGAACATGCTAGAACGTTGTTTACGTTGCTTCGTTGTTGACATTTTTTTCCCGCAATGAAGCTCGGCGAGTCCGATGAGCTGAGCGGGAACGCCATCGTATACAACAATATATTCCCCGTGTGTGACATTTCGTGCCGTTACTTATAGCACCGCGTGTTTAAGAATTGTAGCCTATGTTAATAAAAACGAAAGAGAATAAGCTGAATTTCTTTTATGTGGCTCTGCGGCCCCTTCTTACTTCTATTGTGGCTCGTCTCTATTTTACTTGGTTTCAATGTGTATTTTAGAGTTAGCTTTGAAATTGAACCGGCATGCTTCCCTCAAGGGGGATATGAAGCTTTCGCACTGAGCGACAGACTTCTGCTGACCCCGTAGAAATGCATCTGTGATTGGTGAACAACGTTTGCCAGAAATGGCCGGCGCGCGCTATAATGCTCGAAATACATCACAATATATTGTGTGCATTGCTTCAGCGCTGGCTATGTAGCCTTTACGAGTGCAGTAGATAGGCATCGATCTACATTGATGATTAGGGTGGACTGACATGTCCCACAGCGGACGAGCATACTTTGTGCACATGTACATACTATCGATTCGTTGAAGCACTTCTCAATAAATACAGGCTGAATCGACTCAATGTGGTCTGATGTCTATCGACATATGCGACCACTCAAAAGGCATTGCATTTCGGCGACCCAACACGTTGCTAGGCCTCGCTGCGCTTCCAGAAAGACATCTGCAACGAGTATTCATGTTCATTATAAGATGGCGCAAGATGCAAATGTGTTATATTTAGGAGAACTGGTAAAGTTGGTAAATGATCACAATCATAATAGCGAAGTATAAGGAATCCACAGAAAAACAGACACAAAAACTCAAGCTGAAAACCCGTGTGTTCGGTACATGAGTTGTTGCCTACCGTTTTGTAGTGTCGGTGCTTACCACTGGCGCCTCTTCCGATTGCACTAGCAACCTATTTCAGAGTTCAAGCAACCGGCGAGCTCGTGTAGCAGTATTAAATCCGATAAACATTTATGTAAAGGTAATTGTGGTTTTCTCAACGCCCAATGAATACAGATGGCCATGAGGAATTTAATGATTGCACTGATGAAGTAACAGAATAAACAGATAATGCAAATGGAGAAGCAGCGACTGATCGAATGACACAAGAAAGCAAAAAAAAATATTATAAAGAAAATTCAGCGGTCGATGATGGTCCTCTGTGACAAACTTTAAGGGAGCGTGCTTTCGTAATAAATCAATAGAAGTGTTTATCTGTTGATGCAATAGTCAATATCTCGCGTCTTGAGTGAGCATTTGGGCGAGAAAAAAAAAAGAAAATGAAGCAAATACTCGTAACATGTGATACGCCCTTGCACGCTTTGTCTAAATGGCATAAGGGAATACAATGCATGCGATTGCTTCATGCACGGCTCGTCGCTATGCAACGCAACCACATGTGTTGCAACATAAGGTGAAATTCGTGGTCCGGTGGCTTTTCTCAATAACGGCACAGTGACTGATCCTAAAGGTTGCAGAAAGCATTGCCAAAACTCTGAGCAAAGAAGAGTAAATCAACATCGGTTCTTGATACATCCGTACATCTGTCTGGCACCCCACGGATTGAAAACTATTTACGCAGGAACTAATGTAGGAGAACGAAATTGACAACTAGCCTTAACTCGTGCAAGAACTTACTTATTATGCTGTGACGTCGACAACAATGCCCCGTGTTTCAACAGTATCTACCACCTATCCAACGGTGTTGTGTAACAGAAAAAGCCTGCAACAGAGATGCCGATAGACGACACCAAGCTGCTTGAAATAAATCTTCAATTTTTTTCCCTCTAGCTCTAGGCTCATAATTGTATGAAAGGGTGAGCCTACTTTCCGTGAGGAGCAATCTTCTAATTTTGATACGCCAGCCTTAAAGATAGTCTTATAACATTATTTGACAAAATGAAATACGAACACTTATAAGGACCACCAAACCTGCGATGGAGCATCGCCACTATTATATTGGTGCGACACTACACTCAATGTGTAAAAATTGTCGCTATGGCACATACAAGTAGTGACGTGGAGTAGAAGTCAAACAGCGGGCTTTCATATACTCAAGGTCCAAATTTTGAACCCTCGTTCAGACCTCTACATTTTCTGCTTTCAACTGTCGCCTGAAACCGACAAACAAGAAAAAAAAAGCCGGCAATTTTGCACTCGGTCGTGCTAAGCTTAGGCACAGCGAAAGTGTCAATCCTCCAGTCTTACTGGCTGCTATTGATAGGTATTAACTTGGTTGCTGCTAGGTCTTAACTTGGTTTAACTTAAATACGCATGTAGGAAGGTATTCTTGAGCCACGACCATTGGATAAAAAGAAAGGTGCGGCCTGCCGCGTCGGGCGCGTTGCAATGGGAGCGAATGTGACAGCCGTAGTTGCGTTGTGGGCCGCTTGGCTGGGCCGAAAGGCGCTAGCCATCGGTGATGGAACGCGTCGGCTTGCACGTGCGAAGGCGTTCCAAGCGCGTTCCTGACGCATTTGCTGTGCCGATGCCAGACAACAGCCCCCGACGTTTGGCTCCACGGCAGATCACACCGTTTTCGATGCACGCGGCAGGCCGCACCTTTTTTTTTTTATCCAGCGGCCGTGCTCGAGCGATCATTTTCGGAGGTACCTTGCCTTTCGCGACATTTCGCGTGACTAGCGCTGGACGCGTCGGTGCCTGCGAGCGACAGCGTTCCTGGCATGCCACAAACGCAGGCAGGCAGGAGCCGTGTCTGTGTCGGGTGAAGCGAGCGCGCACCTGCACCGGCGGTTACTAGGCAATGTGAGGTGACGTCATCGCTACTGCTTCAGCGCATGCGCGGCTAGGCAACGTGGGTGGCGTCGGCAGCAGCTCTGCGCGATCCCTCGTTGGTGCTGCTACAATTTGTTTCTCTATCTCGTTCTCATTTTCTTTCCCTCTCGCGAGCATTGCGCGCGCCGCGCGCATGCTCTCCTTCCCTCTCCTTAACGTCCCATGTCAAGGCAACATGTGCAGGCACGGAGAGGAGGCGAGGCACACGGTGCTCCGCGAGGTGGTTGCTAGGCAACGGCAGTGACGTCATAGCTCGGCAAGGTTTTGTGACAGCAGGCGCCACTTTTTACGGTTAGCTAGAACAGATGCGCTGTTAAAAGAAAAGAAGACATGGCTTATCCCTCTTTCATAGGAATCGGTGCAACGCGAAAGCGAAACGTGTCTTCACAAAAGGTGTTGCATGTTTGCTTCGTGACTCGAGCCGCCAGTCGCACGGCAATTTTGCGTGTGTTCGCGAGCTTCTTTCTTGCTCGCAAATGCGCTTTTATGCCACACGTTTCGAACAACAGAAAGGGAGTATCGGGAGTTTAAAAAAAAAGTTGTCGCAGTTTCACCTGAAAGGCGAAGCATCAATTGCGATAGCAAATTTGTAGAGAGCTATACGGAGTAATGATATTAGCTTTATCAGCTGTATAAACTTGGACATGCAGCAGCACCGGCAACACGCAGAACTATTGTCGACGCCGTCGGCGTTTTGCCCGCGTTCGCTCAAAATGCGTGCGGCGTTGGTGACTGTTGCCGGAGCCTCTGATATAAATAGGCACTTGGTGCCGCAGCTAAACGTCGCCTCCCTTCCCTCCACCTCCCCCCCCCCTCCCACACGGCCTCTCGCGCGTGGGAAGAAGGCGCATTTGCTCTACATATATAGTGATTGTAAAGTAGGAAAGAGACGCCTACTTCTGCAGCCCTTAAGCGAGCACGGCGCAGAACGCGCGTTTGTTCTCCGCCGTGCGTTCACTCCCCGTGAAAGCGCGCGCCCCTCGCGCCCTTTCACTCGCACATACAGCGTTCGGCGTGCGGCGACGATTTCATCTCCATTGACGTCATACAGAACCTCACGGCGACGGCGACGGCAGAAATCTGCTTTTGAGTGTCCATATAATTGCTATCGCAATAAAAATTAAATTGTGGGGTTTTATGTGCCAAAACCAGTTCTGATTATGAGGCACGCCGTAGTGGGGGACTCCGAAAATTTGTACCACCTGGGGTTCTTTAACGTGCACCTAAATCTAAGTACACGGGTGTTTTCGCATTTCGCCCCCATCGAAATGCGGCCGCCGTGGCCGGGATTCCATCCCGCGACCACCTGCTCAGCAGCCCAACACCATAGCCACTGAGCAACCACGGCGGGTGGAGTATCGGGAGTGTTTCATGTTGCTCTACAATTTTTTCATTGAAACTTCTAATCTAATTAGGATATTTGAAAAGTTGAATAATTAATAATTAATAATTATGTAATTAGGTGGAATGCAAAAAATAATCGCAGTATCTCCAAGCGATGGCAAACAATATTACATTGGTTCCGTCCAGCTACGTGGCATCTGCATATTTTAAATCTTGATGCATGATAGTTGGGACACCCTGTATAACAACCCCAAGATGACACTTTCACTCAACAAATAAGAGTTCTGCAGGGTTATGCACCATTATTTCTCTCTAGAAATACAGCCCGGGCTGTTTACATAAAGCATTTCTGAAGCAATCCATGTTCAATGGCTGTTAATGATACAGTAAAGAACGTCTAATCCGCATCTTTCATTGGCCTCTCTTATGCAAAGAACATTGTCGTAATGCAAAACGTCAGGCTAATTTACCGTCTATTGATTAAGCAATTGATGAAACTGAACATGAATTAAATATCGATAAAGCAGAATATTATTGAGATTTTGAAGCTCGAAGCATTGGTGAGTAAAAAATTTAAACTAAAAAGGAGTGGTGCCTCCCAAGCACATGGCAACCACAGTAAAATTAATCGATAGAAACATGTGCCCTCGACAGCATTCCGCGCTCAAAGATGTTGACACAGCGTACTGTAGCCACTGTGCGCAGAGAATGAAAACTTTATCTGACAAGCCTATGTAGAAATTTACAACGAGAATCTAGAAACCGTCTATGGCTACATATGTTCGTCATATGCGTGTCCCTTTTTTCCATCAAAATGAAGTAAAGCAGTTTCGTCAGTGAAAATATGAATTGCGAAATTGCTAAGGCGGCTTGTGCAGCAGCAAGAGGGAAACAAATGGTAAGCTTCAGAAATGAAGAGTCGGAAAAGGAGCTACCAGAAAATACATAAGCAGAAAAGTTTCTCTTCTTTGCAGCATCTGCTCCTGACATTCCTATTTCCCACCGTCACCGACGAAGCTTCAGCTCAACGTTGAAAAAAAGACAAGAAAAAAAAAGAAAAGAAAAACCTAAAAGGTCTGCTTTCAGCAAGACTAGAGATACAATAGTAAAGCAATTGCAAGCACGGTTTAATATCGAATTGAGTAGCCTTCGCGTTTTGATGTACGCTTAGAATCGAAGCGTGAGCGCATTCCGTAACTAATGTGAACTACTGGCCAGGTCGTCCCAAAACTACTTTCACGTAACGAAGACTACTCTTTATGTACGAGTGGACACGCCGATGTGATTATGTCGTTGTCATGCCACACAGTTTCATGAGTGGCTCGAACGCCAGCTACTCAGAAAGCGCTCTTTCGAAGAAATATAAAATCATAGCCCTTTACTTCTCGAGGAATCTCGTGTGTTTCTTCGGTGTTCCTCCGAACAAATTGCACTGACGAGTACCACGTTGTGCTCGAACCACAACCGGTCCCACGCACTGTAGCTGGCTCCGAAGTTCCGGCTGAAAAATCGCGTTGAAACCTGGCCGTCACACTGGGGAAGTTGGCGCTAGCATTGCCGAGGTATGCACCAACGTTGTCGGGTTCCTGAAGGGCTAGACGACGTTGACGTTTGGCCTCAACATCGCGCTGCCTCAACTCGGGGTCCGCGGCTCTTCGCTGATGTTTAGCCTTGGTTTCGAAAGCCCTCGCGTTAGAATCGGCACGTCGACGACGAGACTTTCCCGAGCGTGTTCATTCTGGACGGAGTTTCGTAAAATTGCTTCAAAATAAAATCTGGCCATTAGGTAAGACAATGAATGGCTCATACCCCCTTAAGCAATGGCCATAACCCCGTAAACGCGGCCTTACCATTACGACAACAGAAGATAAGCGAAATTATACGCTGGATTGATTAGCGACAAAGCAGCCAGCTATGGAAGCAGACGACGACGAACGCGGGAGCAGTGGCACGAGCGCGTGCCGAGCACGAGCGCAAACCGAGGGGCGCCAACGAGCCTGCTAGGGTAGAAGGTCGACGACAAGGCTCGAGCCAATGCTGATGATGATAATTTTGTGCGTACGTGGAAGCCACCGAAGTCTGTGAAATATAAAAAGCTTCGCTTCAAAAACATTTCTGTGAATACAGGTCCTGACGTTCAGAATACGAGAAAGTGAATTACTGGACAGAGGGATAGAGCCGAATTTGGTTATAACAAAAAGGCGTGTGCGTTTAAAATAATTTGATATATGAAGTAATTTGGTGTGCCGAAACTCGCCTTTGACGAACATTAACGAACGTTAACGAACTTTTGTAATGCATTCGTTGCGTAGCTGTTGTTACATCCACCGGAATAAAGAAGCAAGGAAGGATTATCACCTATTGAACACGAGAATTGTGTGTAAAAAGCAGGGATTTTTGCTTGTGCCTTGAGCTGTTTCTGAGCGTCACTAAATATTGCGGTCTCGATGCGTGAGATTGTGTAGACCAGCTTTCATTACTTCCCTCATAGTAGATACAGGCCAAGCGCCAGCGCACCACACCCACCGCTGAAAGTGCGTCCTGAAGCGTCGAACGAGGCGGCTACTCATATTCAATGCCTTGATGTTTCTGGTAGCAGACGTCCGGAGTTCAATATGTCGAATGTGCGGTTCCTTATGAGGGAATTATTTTACATGCGTCTGGCTCAACAGATTTAGCGTGTTCGATAAATTTAATAGTTCGCTTTGTATGGGGTTCGTTATATTCTGGGTCGACTTTATTACAGTTAACTTTATCCAGCGCTCATCACCAGCTTTGGTGATTGTAAACAAGTGCGCGGTGCGTAGATCTCGGGGTGACAACAGTTAAAAGCCGTGAAAAGCGACCGCTAAACAAGAGAACAATTTTAATGCAGGAAAATGGAGATGTCCTTATGAGAGACGTGCCTCCAACCTGTCATTCCTCGCGAATGAAGTTAGTTGCTTGGCGAAGATTAAAGGCAGGCCAAGGAGATGAATGAGGGTGGTGTGGTGATAAATTTGATGAGAGCTGCACGCTCCACTGTTTCTGCGCAAGATGAACGCGCACTATTCACGGCGTTTCCACATTGCTGGACAAAGCAGAGTAGTCGAGCACAGTCAGGAGACAGTCTATTATGGCGTGTATGATTTGGGCAGCTATACTCGCGACAGATTTATTTGAGCAAGAAAGCAGCGACTGTGAAGTAACAATTCTTTATCGAACTATGAGCCTTGCCCAAAGTGTCCAAAGGTTCTCGACTAACTGTCATTTTTCTTTCTGGCGTTGAGGGCTACAGCCTCGTGGCAGTAAGCATTACCATTTATTCAGGAACGGGATTAAGCTACTTACTTGACGTGTTGTTTCTGGAGGATCACCCGATGTCGACTTAGCTACTTCCTGCTAGACCGGCGCAACTGGAGCAAGGATGCTCCGGTTTGCGTGTAGAGCTTGTTTGCATTGACCGTTTCCTTCGAAGACGCACTCTCACTGTGTTTCAAACTACTCTGGGTTATTTGTTCGTTTTGTTTTACCACACGCGCTAACGTACGGCGTATTATAATGCATGGGCGAAGGCCATTTCGCAATGAAGTTGCATAAGCTGCCTGTGAAAATTATTGTTTATAATTAGCCGGTCATAGTCTGTGAGCAGGTTATTTCCGGGTCCCGGCACCCCTAATCACTTTTCCTCTTGTGGTCTCTGTCACTGGACATAGACACGGCAGGAGGCGAGCACCATTACTGACGTGGGAGCAGGGCACTTTGGGCGCTTCACGGGGTCTTCAGGTGCAGCCCAGGTTACGGAAAGCTCTTGCAAAATCTCTTGAATACTTTCACCTACTTTTTAAGTGAACCTTTATATCTGTAGGCAAAAGCACCTGTGTACAGAAAATTATCATCAGCAGCATTGGCTCGAGCGTCGTCGTCTTCTTCCGCAGCTGGCTCGTTGGCGCCCCTGGGATTGCGCTTGTGCTCGGTCTCGGCACGCGCTCGTGCCACTGCTCCCGCGTTAGTCGTCGTCGCCTTCTCCCACAGCTGGCTCCATTACCGCTCATCATTCCGCCGTAGAATTTCACTTCTCTTCTGACGTCGTAATGGGGATGCCGCGTTTATGGGGGTACGAGCCGTTGCTTAAGGAGGTATGAGCCATTAATTGTCTTACATAACGGACAGATTTAATTTTGAAGCAATTTAATTTCGAAGATTCGTAAGTGACAATGGCGGGCGAATGCTGATAACCACGCCGCCGAGCAAACTCGAGACATCGAACCCAAGCGACAACGGCGGACTGTGGCCATGCCGTCAGTGACGTCGTTCTCTCCGTCCCAGCCGTTGCGTCATGTTTAGTTTGGGTTTACACAGAACAAGCTTCGCTTACCCCAACTTTCCGGTAGGGGAAGGGCTGGCTATTTTTTTTTTTTCTTCAATTCCCACAGACCACGCACAGCTGGTCAGGTTCATGCATAAAACATTTGTATCCTGATGGTCTTCACTGTTTTGCACAGTTGCTTTATATGCATTTTGAGTGCCCTTTAAAGAAAAAACGAATCCGCTAAATGCCTCTGGGACAGTATTGATCTCATCAAGAAAGCGAAGAACAGCCAACAAACACGGCTCGCTTTGCCATCACGTTTTGTACCATCACAGTGATAATCATTACAGCGTTCTCTCCGTCGCAGCCGAACGTGTGTGTAATCTAATAATTGAGAAATTGTTTAATGAACCCTCGGGATTAACCCAGTGATAAACACGGGGGCCGCACGTTTCAGCTTCGCTGGTTAACCATCTTCACGGAGTGGAAGGGCCCCACGAATTTTTTTAATTTCTGTGCTATACTTCAAGTTTCCCAACGAGCACTAAACTAGCCATAAAAACGCAGACCTGGATCGAGAATATCGCCTCCGCGAGTGGTGACTGAATCATATTTCTCGTACACGCAGCCATTCTTGTCGCAGTCATCACATGTTTACTGCACATTTTCTGTTATACGATCTAAAGATCGTACAAAGGCAACTAGGGTCGAGCAACCATAAAACAGATTAGGGCGACCAGGTTCGCTTAGCGACAAATCTACCTTCTTTAGTTTCCACTTACCCTTCCCCCAGTGCACGGCAGCAAACCAGAAGCTCTTCCAGTTAACCACCTTGCCTTTGCCATCCCATTTTTCTCTCTTTCTATCAGATATCTAACAAATTTTCACCATCGTTGCGATGTTTCTGATTTCGGATATTCAAGTGCGGAGAAGTCCCTGCTTTGCCTGGTAGTAAGGGGTCACCCAAGCATTGAATGACTAACATCACCTACATGACCTGGCCAGCAAATGAATCCTTCAAGCAGGTGAATGTAAAACAAAGTCAAAGTCATATTTGGGTGCGAAAGAGCATGGAAATTGGTGAGATTCCCTCAAAATGCTCTTCTAAATGCGAATGATTATTAGGAAGAACCAACGACATGCAAGCCCATGTTCTAAGCAGTAAACATTTTTTTTTCTAACCACCACCCGTAGCCTCTATTACCATTCGATATATTCGCTTTATTCGTATTCTAACGATAATCAGAATGAGCACTTGTACTCAGTATCAATGCACTTAAGTTGCGCCTTATTTTTTTTTATTAGTCGCTTCTTATACTTTGCAAATCATCGTGCAAAGAAACAAGATCTTCAGTTCCTCAAGGCTTGCCTTGGCATGCTTCAGAAATTAATGCTAAAACACATGAAATGCAAGTGGATGAGGTCAGAACTTCAATGTCGTTTCTTTTGTAAAGCCGCAGAGCCTTATACTTGCGCACTCTCTAAAACCAAACCAAACTTCATTCTGCATCACACGACTAGTAACATAGGATGTGAAATCTCATCGTAATCTTCAAAATTATAACATGGCTCAAAAGCAGGTATTTGTAACGTAGCTCATAAAGCACACATATATAAACTGCATTCACGCTACACTTAGCGAGCACGAAACCTTGTCGCTAATCAGAGTGATCGTGATACATACAGGAAACGGTATTAATTTACTGGGTTATAGTAATCTTCTGGATTCGCAAAGTGCAATGATATGTTTTTCATTTTTCATTAGTTTGGCCCTTCACCCTTGGCTCGCACGAAGCCAATTGTGAATATATATATATATATATATATATATATATATATATATATATATAATCGTTACGAAATACCACTTATGTTTCTATCTTCGCGACCACAAAGAAAAAATAAGACAAAAACCAGGTCCTGCCGCGATCAGTGTTTTATATACTACTCATCACTGGCTCACAAAGGAGACAAAGTGCTCAAGTAGATGTGTACGATAAGCCTTATATGACACACTTGCTTTATTATTTGTAATGGTGCAGAGGACAAGAAAAAAAAACGTACAGCTAATGAAAAACAGACAATGGAAGAAAAATTACATCAAGGAATTCCCTAATTTTCCTTGAATGCTTCAATTCCTGGAATACCCGTCACATTTGTCCGCTGGTAGACAGCCTAACAGTTCATTAACGTTACTGGGCTGAATTTTTGTTCTCATTCGGATTATAGCTTCTTAAAGCTCGTAAAAAATGCGCTATTGCGTCAGCAACTCCAACAGCTTCCTTCGGACCACCCGTACAAATCATCTGTACATGTCAATAGAGCTGCTGTCGCACCTGTAAATATATCGGTAGGAACTCGTTGGAATACTCTTGATACAGTAATGACGTATTACAACAGTTATTTTTTATATTTTCTACTGCCATTTCAGAGCCTTGCATTCTCGCATCCCTTATTCTAACGTCTCCAGAATCAAAGTCACGCTTAGCTCCGCTCAAACAGATGAGGCAGATTGAACGTAAAGAACAAGAACGAATGTCTTACAATATGATCAATATTTTAAGCTCTACCCTCACATAAACGCCTAGAAAATGCAGGCTTAGGAAGCGAAACTGAATTTACATGTTCAAATAGGATCGTGAGTGCTATACACTATGTCGGCAGGGAGGTGTTTGTGCTATCGCTGGAGCAGGAGAGTGCTGCATGGATCATTTAGCCGCAAGCCCATTTAACAGTGTTTCCTCAGCAGAGTTGCTGAAGTATGACGTTACCCCCATCGCTCTAGTAAATCGATGCAAGTGGTGCATTTATTCAGCGTGTAAATGACCACTGCAGAGCCACAGTTTAGCTTTTCGTTTTGTGCAGTCAGGTGAGCGAGAAATGTAGGGAGTAATTTCAAATGGAAACCTTCGGAGGTTAGCTCATCACGATTCGCCTTCAATTCTTCGCGTATACCAGTTGTGAATACCACCTACAAATAACATTATTATTATTACACAATTCTTAATACCACATACGCACAAGCCTGTGTCAGTGTCGTAAATTCACGCTGATCCTGAGCATATTTATTGAACTTATTGTGTCAGTCCCGTCACAATTGACCACAGTGGACTACGCCACCGCTGTTGATCAAGTTGGTGTAGAGCTTGAACAGAGACGGCAAATGGGCTCGACTGCTGGCATCAAATTGACGGAAAGCGCAGTACTCACCGAGGATCATTCTGTTTGAAATATTGTGTCGTTAAAACACTTTCCAGCACTATCATTGCATCCAGGTCCGTATTGTGCAAAAATTCTTTGGCTTCGTTACTATTCATTCTTTATTATCCATCCTATGTATTGACCGATCACGGCGATAGCGGGGGAGTGGCTTTGTGTGAGCCACTCACTGGAGAATGACAAAAACGACAAGACGTTGAAGGCGTCGTTACAAAATACGTCCGGGCGAAATACGGAATGTTTTCTGAGCAGCTCATTTCCTGTGGCTTGTTTCTTGGTGTTGGTGCAGTTGCAAATTATTAGGGTGATTTTTTACGCGAGGGTGCCACGAATTTATTGAAGTACTTGAAAACGTCCCTCGTGTGGAAAATACGCGCATCGCACGGCATATTTCTATATCGTTAGTTACAATATGCGGAAAAATGAAAAAAATTGGCCGCATATCTGCTTGCTTCGCTGCAAGTGACGTCGAAACACGGTAGTATTCTGCCGCCCCTGATACGTAACATCCTCTCTTCTACCGCCTCCCACCTCTCACGCTCTTTCCCTCCCCTCTCACTCCTCCCATGATGGATGCAATGGACGTTTTGCTGAATTCAATTCAAATTTACCGCGTTCACCCTGGTCGCGACATCTGTAGGGACCCTTTATTACTGTTGGCTTAAAGCCGGTTACAGAGCCGCAGCTTCAGTAGGCTTGTTTTTAACTCGTAGCGTCTCTTCGACACCATTTCTAACGCGTTGATTTTTCATTTGCTAACGCAAAAACCAGTCCAACGTGTATTCTTCATAAATGAACGCTGCGGATTCCGGTTATCTACATATATTTTGCCTCAAATAGGCCCTGATGTTTCCTTTGCGCTGTATAATGTTGACGTGTGTGACCCTATTTCACGAGTGCAAGTAGCTTGCTTGGTTTTGGCCGGGCGGTTGAATCGAGTGACAGAGAGACAAAGTTTTTCACGTTTATGTAGCCCAAGAAAGACTATCGTCTTTAATAACCGAGGGACGATATTTGATCTCAACCACAAGTGCGTCAGCTCGGCCAGCCTACCATGTAGGAGTGGAGCAGCGCATCGGAAAACTGAGAGACGAAGAATGTATAGGCACGCTTTGATCAGATTATGCACAGACACGACAGGCGCCACGTAATCAGACTATTTAGGACAGCCGAGTAGTTAGCGCAGAGTGCAGAATCACATTAAGTTCTCTGAAGACTAAATAGCAGATAGGGAGGTGTCCTGAGGCTCTATAGATCGCACAACGGTCAGTCGATTGATCCGATCCTTGTCTATCAAAAAAAGGAAAGCTGAATATTCAAGCCTTCAATGGGATGCTTTAAACAACTCTTCCCCAACACCTCCCACTGTTCTCCGCACGCAAATATACACACTCTCTCTCACACACACTTACGCACGCACTCACAAGGACACGCGCGTTCAAACGCAGAAATTGAAATACATGCTTTCGCATTAGTGCTACAGGAAAAAAAAGGAAAATTCTGGTACAAAGCGTTTTGTAAAGCGCAGCGCCAACAGTATTCTCTATTTTATTTTACTTCCTTTTGCAGGGCACAGAGTGCCCAAATTTAAAAAATATCGCCTAGCGCTTTAAAATAAGCATTGATGTCAGGTTTGGCTATGCAACGAAACACAGGGTGCAAGAAAGGGCGTTCTAAAGTAGTCCCTTGTTCAATATTTATTTATTCATGCTTACGCGCATTCTTCAACGTGGCACGGGGTAAAAGTTCAATCAACTGGAATATATCTTCTATACTAGAACCCCAATATAAACACGAAGTGTTTATATTGGTGGGAGCGCTTCACGGAAAAGAACAAATCCATTTTTGCACATATCGTTTTCTTCGATTATTGAGGAAGTGCATCTAGAATCGAGTAGCAAGGGAGCAGATGTTCGAGTTCTCAGTGAGGATGCCCCAAGGCAACACAGCTGCTGTGAAGGCAGCGAAGTAAACCTCGGAAAAAAAAAAAGAGATTGGTACCACGCAAAGGTCGTTGTGAACAATGGGCGAGCAGCGATGTCGAGCCCAAGGCCGCTCGATGAAAGCTGGTGTTGTGATACAGAGCATACCCGCTGCCTAGGCCCAAATATTGCTATGTAAGAACTAGATCAAACATTTGTTTAAATCCAACCAACAAGAGAGGCACTCCAGCATACATATATAGAACCAGAAGCCATACAAAATATTCCTTAAGAAACTTGCTTGGAAACGAACACCAGGGGCGTTATAACGTAAAATGATTCCAAACTGCTTTGATTCCAATTTCTGCAATCAGCCTCCACGATTGGTGAAAACATTTTCGGGCCACTCCCAACTTCTCCTGCCTGTCACGCGACGTCACGAAAACCGCGATAGCTCCCCATCTGATATAACGTGTACACACTGATTATGCATGATTAAACCCCACAAAAGAAAAATAATCATTCCTGATTCGACGCCTTTTCACCATTAGCCCTCTGCTATTCGTCCAATGTTTTCTGGCTACGCCCACTTCGCCTGTCTTTCACGCGACCTCACAAAACCGCTAAAACTCACCACGTCAAAGTGACGTGTACGCGAAAAAAAATGCATTAATATGCTGAACAAAACTGAAAAATTTTCTGAATAGCCACAGACTGCCCCGTTCTGAAAGGAATAGAAGATGGCTGCCCACCGATCGCTCAGGCCCTCGATATATATGTATACTCGCACCTGCCGGTGAGCATGTATTTATTTGCGCATGATAAACCTTTTTTGCGTGGCAGTACAAAGTTATCGAGCCCTTTCGGCATGCATACGACATCGCTCTGCCAACTCTTCTTTCCTGAGGATCCGTTTTAGCGGCATTCTTATCCTACCGTTGCACGCCGCCACGATTTTCGACCAGCCACCGCAAGCTAAGTAAGGCGAAGCGGACCATTCGGGGAAGCCGGCAGCACCCTCTTCATGCGGTTATCTATTTTCACTGTGCTGGCTCGGCCCCATCAAAACCCTCTCCACTAGAGCGTGCTCCTCACCTCTTGTCAGCCAATTAGATAAGAAAAACAGCTGAGTGTAGACAATGTTATTGGTTTTGAAAGCGAACAAAGGTGACCTCCTATAAACGAGGAGAGTGTTTGATTGGGTTGTTAAGACAACGCTGCGGGTCACCGCCCGATGCTTGCGTCGGTGGTTACGTAAATTTGACGTCAGGAGTTTGGAATCAAAACAGTTTGGAATCATTTTACGTTATAGCGCCCCAGGGCCGCGATTTCGTAGCGATGCCTTTCCGGTTCTAATGCCTTTTCGCGCCTATCGCGCTTTGTCAGTGGTCAGAGCGACGGTCCACTCGCGTTATCTACAGGATCAGCCAGCCGTGAGCGGTGGATGATAAGACTAGTATAGAATAAGTCATAAGGCATAGCTACAAAATACCGGCCCAGTGAGCTGCCGTTCTCGTTGGCTTCACTGATGTACGAATGATTCGATCTCCCTCAATTGAAACAGACCATCGTTTATTTATTTACTACTTTCTTAGTGTCGGTTTTCATTCAAATTTCCGCACAGAAAAAGATATGTTTGGCATGAGAAATTGACGGCATGAGTATAAACCAATTGACGGAAATTAATTTTCTTGCAATGCAATAAAATCGGCAAATTCCTACCGCTCGTTTTTGTTTAAATATCAGAATTTCCCTGTCTTTTGCACACAATATACTGGGAAATAAGCTATGAAAAAATGGTTCCTTCAATACTTTCGTCGATCACATGTTTGATCCACCATTCTTTTTTTCTTCCTTACTCGCCCAGTGGCAATCTAGCCTGTAGAGCGTGCACTTCCACAATAATGTTCGTTTTGGAGGGAAAACAAACCTTAGGACGGTGAATGAATCGAGGAAGTGAATATGCAGTGAATCTATGTGGAAGTGCGATAACCAGCAGTCGCGCAGAGAACAAACACCTTTTGGGGACGCTGTCACCATTAGCATATGGTCGAAAGCGTACGTGAAACGGATACATGCCCCGAAATCGACTTCCTCTTGCAGGATAATCATTCAATCTCCCGTCGAATTCGTATTTCACGCGGGGCTGGAGGAGAACATCTAAAGCACTAGTTTCCCCTTCACACCCCATTTCCCCATCCCATCATGTCTGCCTCGAGATATTAGAAACAAAGGGATGACACCATATACTATCTAGGGATTAAAATAAGGACATCACTTCTCTCTGCTTTCTGTGTTCATCGCAGTCTGTTATATTCGGCAGATATCTTCAGTTAGGTATTAAAAATAATGCCTGAAACTACGGGCACCACGAAAAAAAAGAGAAACAATAAGAACAGGTGTTCCCCCTGCCCCCCCCCCCCCCAAAAAAAATAAAAATAAAATAAAACACCAGCTGACAGCCTCATTCTAACACGAAATTTCTTCAATCACAGACGAGTGTTTCGATGATTGAGGCACTGGTTCATCGGCGGCAGCAAATGGTCCTGCGATCAAATGGCGCGTATAAGTGCAGGAGAACGGCAAAAAACTGGAAGGAATCGGCGAGTTGGTCGATATCTGAGTGGAAAGACCGAATTCAGCGTATTCTGTTGCCTGGATACACGTCGAGGGAAATCGCGAGCTGGGGAATTTGGCCCAAATCGTCACACTGCGAGGGCCATCATCGGTGCCATTAGGGTAGTATTTTCGCACTTTTGAGCTGCGAATGCAAATGCGGCCAGCGACACCTCCAATATACGCCTCGCAACTACTGCCGCAACCGTAAGTGGATCGTGGGACGTTATTCGCCGCGCACGGCTCACAGCGCAGCCGCAGCGATTCATTTTCGAAGCGACCGTTAAGTTTTAAAGCGAACAGCTTTCTTTGACTTTTACCCCCCTTTTTGAGGTGCTCGGCGAAGGTAGGACTTTCACCATCGACACAACGGCGCTGATGTTCATGAAGAGAACGCGCTCCCGCGCAACCGAGTTTGCGGAGTGAAGTCGTCACCGAACGCAAGCTATTAGTTCTTTGAAACTCACCTGCTCTCGCGCACGTATACTGCTGCCACACATGTGATGATTGACGGGTCTGTTCACTACGGAATTACGTAGTGAATCCGCGAACAATAGCTAGTTATTCTTCCTGCAGCAAATGTAAGCATTTAAGCACATCGTTCTGTTAAAAGCGCCGGGAAATATTACGCAGTAAAATGAAAACAAAACAGTTTTCTTTTTTCAGGCAAACCATTTATTTTGTTTCTCTTGGCTCAAGACACAACTTTGTGTAGCCACAGAAACAGGCACAAAGTTCTGTTCGCAACGGCTGTGTGTTTTCGTCTACATACATCAGTGCAGGCAGGCCTCAGAACGGTGGAGTCGAGGTTCACCTGTGTCACCCACACTCGCCGCCAGTATTTGCCCGGAATTGCTGGGTGAGCGCACAAATACCGCTTACGCCCGCGTATTCAACAGTCACTATACTACACTAAGAAAAGTGCCACGAATAGGGCAGGCCGTCTTGGTAAACACTGTTGCGTCTTAATAAAGCTTCAATAAAATTTGCTCCTTTATGATGCAAATGTTTTAATTCATTCACTGCAGGGCACTTCAATGGCAAGCTGGAAGATGTCGCGACCTGTCCCGGCGTCGCTGTAAGCGGCTGTTAGCACTTGCATGTGACTATTTGTGACCACTTGCATTAACACTGAGCGGAAGTTAGTGAACTGATGACTACCACTCTGCTGGCTTAGGCTCGGGCATAGATGTAACCATGATCGCGCTACTCCGTAAGTTGAACAAATGAAAAAAAGAAAAGGTTTCAGAGCTCCTTTTCATTCGTGTGAATTTCACCGTAGTCAACAAAAATAATAGCTTGGGCCGCAATTAAAAACATTTCTTATGCTGAAACTGTTCGTAAGAACAGGTACAAGTGAATTTCGGTGTTCAACACAATATTAGCGAAGGCGACCGGCTCTGCCGCAGGAAAATTTTGCGAATCGGTCTTCTGCTTTCTTCTTCTGTCTAAATGACATCTGAAATCCTATGACATAACACTCTATAAACAACCGCAGACCGTCCTCTGCCGGCTTTCTGTATAATAATCGCTAAGCTCCAGGCGTGTGCTACAGCTGTACTGATCGTCACCCGATGCATTTCACATTCTCCATACACTGGCTACGGGTTCAACAAACGAGGCTGTCGGGAAACGGATATCAGTCCCTATCAAGAGACCGGCAAAGTACAGCTGTCGTGGGAAGGAGAACACCAACCTTGCAAGTGGGTGAAAAAAAAAGAAATATTAAGAAACGACATTATAATTCTCGCAATGGACACATATATGTTACTCTAAAGGCACGAAGTCTGTTTAAGACGAACGAACGTAGGCATCACATGTCAGACGAACAGGACACGGGTGAGCTGAAGAAAAAAAAACGGACTCTTCAGGCGATATACACAAAAAAGCGTGCCAGGAATGTAATAAACAAGCAGATAAATTTCATTTCAGCCACAATAACAAAGAAAAAAAGGATAGAGTGGGGCTTGAAAGGATAGGAAACGAGACATCACGGAAGAGAGCTGCGGGGTACAACAAGACGGGGGAATATAAACGAGCCTATCGCGTGGCAACCCAGACGGATCAGTGTAGATAACGCGGTTTCAAATTCTTTCTTGGCACCGTCGCTGGCTGTCTAGAATCAGCACCACATCCTCGGCAGGCCCCACAGCGGGCAAACTCGATTTTTGATGCAAGGAAAAGAAGTAACGGAAAGAATAAAGAAAAGAGCAAGAAACCAGAGAAGCACGCGGCATGCCACAGCGCCGACACCAAGCAAAGCTACAAGATGGAAACGGTGGGGCGCGGTAACAAAGACACATGGATTGCCGCAGAAAAAGAAAGAAAATGGAAAACAAGGATAGTGAGGGGGTGGGGGGGCTCATCTTTATTTCATGATCCCGAGGACACGCGGGTCTACCTCTGATGGCGAAGGGACCGCAAAGCAGGTTCCCTCCGGCACACTGGCGCGGAAGCTCGCGCGCTACCGATTCCTTTGTGTTTACGAGGGTTGAGAGCAAGCGTCGGTTAGGTTCGAGGTTCTCCGAATGTGCGCTAAATCACGAGAGAAACGCGTCCACAAGTGGCACACATTAAGGGGCGGCTGTTTGCTAGTTTTAAACAGAAAAAAGGAGCAGTTACCATATCCTTGATCGAAAAGCGCTGAAGCGCATTGATTAATATGTCCGTCGGTGCCTCGGTTCTGAATGCTTTGGCGTGAGATGCCGGTCCGTGGGTGATTTTGCAACGTTGCGACCTGATATAACGGTAACTACGCAAAGTTCCGAGCGCGACTTAACGCAGAAGGTGGCATATCATACAAATATGGCCCAACACATTGGTGAGGACTTATTTTTGTATTTTACAGCGAAGCTATATATGGCTATAGGCGAAACCAAAATTCGTCCGTATGATGTGCTCAGAAATGTGGGCCGATCCCGGTGATGTGCAGAATGGGTCCAAGTGTAATGGCACATACCCCTGTCGACTCCGGTAGGTGAGCTCCGGGACCTGTAACGCGCCCTTGAACTATATACCTTGTCACACGCAAAAGAGAAAGAGAAGCGCGCCATTGGCTGAGCCGTCAGTGACGTCGTTGTCTCCGTCGCAGCCGAGCGCGCGTGCAGCAGTTTCTCTCCGACTTCAACATGGGTAGGCCACGCATCGCACGAACTCCCGAACAGCATGCAGCTTACGATGAACAACACCGACAGCAGCACCGTGAGAGAGAGCTCGTGTTCGCCGTGCCGATGCTGCAGTGCGGGCACAAGGACAGGCCCGGGTGGCCGAGCGCAAGCAGCAACTGGGTGCCGAGGATCCGGCAGCCTACCAAGCCGTCAATTAATGAACGGTTGGGATTAACTCAGTGATACACACGGGGGCCACACGTTTCAGCTTCGCTGGTTAGCCATCTGTAGGGCGTGCTTGGGCGCTGCATTTTTTTTTTTTGGGGGGGGGGGTGAGGGGGAGGGTTGCAGTATGTTGTATTTTAGTTAAGTCGAGTAAGCTTGGGAGGTATCTCCAGAGTTATCTGTAGAATCAGCCCTCCGTTGTAACGAAGCCGCCGCCTTTATGCCCAGTAAACTGAACATTCCCTAGAACGCCTGTAGTTCCAGCAAACAAAGCAAAAAAGTATTTTCAGCTGCAGTGACTCCTTGCCACCGTTAACTCAATTACTAATCACAACTGTTAGAAGCACCCGGTTCTTTTGTATATTTAGAAACCAATATATGACCTTTGGACAAACACAGTTAAAAAACTTGGCTACAGTACAAACTCCTAAAGGACGCATGAGAACTAGACTAGCCGACTCGAAGAAGATCAATGGCAATTACAATACTCGCATATCCACCGAGAAACGGAACTCGCTTGAGGCAGCAAACAGCACATGCCACCTGTCCGCAATGCAATCCATGAGCGCCAGACACGAGCAAAACACGGCCGCTTAGCTAGCGTAAAGAGCTACGTGGGCTTTCTTGAGTTCCCCATTGTCCATGTCGCTGTGTGTGTGTGTGTGTGTGGTGTGTGTGTGTGTGTGTGTGTGTGTGTGTGTGTGTGTGTGTGTGTGTGTGTGTGGTGTGTGTGCGTGCGTGCGTGCGTGCGTGCGTGCGTGCGTGCGTGCGTGCGTGCGTGCGTGCGTGCGTGCGTGCGTGCGTGCGTGCGTGCGTGTGTGTGTGTGTGTGTGTGTGTGTGTGTGTGTGTGTGTGTGTGTGTGTGTGTGTGTGTGTGTGTGTGTGTGTGTGTGAACACGCGAATCCCGCATAAAGCACGTGCCACACAAACCGAAAGCTCGTGGAGCCAAGAATAGCGCAGTGCACGCGCAAAAAAACGTTACAGTGACGTTTCACTTTCTTGAACGCGGGTTACGCGCAAGCGTATGGACGCCGCGGACATGCACAGAGATCACTGCGGCGTCGTAGCACGAACGGACAGGGCGCGAACGTGATCGCGGACGCTACATTGACCTCGACAGTGCAATGCTTGGTGTGCCACAGGGAAAGCGCACATTGCTACACACGTATACAAGAGACACCGCGAACATGCACAGCGAGCATCATGGCATCGAAGCACAAACGGAAAGCGCGGGAACGCGGGGATTCTCTTCCCCACCTCCAGGCGCCTTCCTCCTCCGGCGCTCCCTTCCTCGCGGCGACGAACGTAATTTCGCCGATTTCACCGACGCGGAATCTACGCTTGCGCGTAAAACGAGGCACCAGGCACCGCGTCTAAACCAACCCTGTGGTACGGCGCACAAGATAAGCCCAACAAAAAGAGTCTCATTTTGTCAGAGCCCTGTGCAATCATTGTCGGCGCGATCGCGTTCCGCGGCCGTGGTCTGTGCAAACACTGGCAGGTACGGTCCGGACCACCTTTGCGTCAGTGCGCTAGGGTTCGCTTCTTCAGTTGAGTATTACGGTATGTCCTGGAAGACCAGTTTTATACGAGCGTTGAATATACGAAAAATGTGCAAGGTCTTTGATGCTCTTGTCGGCTAATCGCAACCGGCGCGGACGTGTGGATATAATTGCGTCTGGAAATTTGAAGGAGGGGGTAGTCACGTTCCCACGTGTTATCCTAACAGAAGTAGTATCGTGATTACATTTCTCAGAGAGAATGGCTCAGTCATTCCTGCGGTTGTGGGTATATAGTTGTCCTGAACTCCATGAATATAATGCTGTATACTAAAAAAAAGAAAAAAAAGTGTCGCCTCAAGCACGTTTCTGCGAGTTGTTCTTGCTTGCAACTTCCCCGCAAGTCACTTTACCTTAGGGTCACCTTTATAGTGTGAGGTGTGAAATACTCGCGAAAGACTTCGTATTGAGTGCATACTTTCGGAGCCATGGTAAAGATCAATGTGTAAGAGCGCTGTGTTGCTCTAATGACGCAGTGCCGACACAGTTGCGATCACACAACGGACCAAATTCCGCGGAACGAGCATTACGCGGCTCAGTGCCTCCCAATCACGCTGCATACAAGCACGAAACAGATATGGAGCTGGCCGCGAAATTCTTGAGGTTCAGTCCCGTCATGCTCGACCAAGGAGTTCGGTCTGTCGTGTGAATACAGCTTACGGGAGAGGTATCAAAAACTTTCTTCAATAAATAGCATGTAACGAATTCACGCATGAAGACGTGGCTAGAATTGAAATGAACGTACGACGTGTCATGGAGCACCGACTACCACTTGCACAGGAAGCCCGACGAACCTGAACATGTCCTCATCTACTGTGTTCATTTTTTTAAAGCGAAGCTTTGTACCTCTACCAGCCAAGGGTTCTGTCGTGTCCGTCGTTGTAAGCAAAAAACGATCCCGACGAACCGCTACCAATTGCAGGTATAGCAGTATAGCTTACTTGAATTCAGGCATTCATAGTAGAACTAAGCACTCGTTTTCGCAAGAAAAACCACAAAAACAAGCTTCAAAGTGATGAGCCAACATGATGGATGATAAGGGCTGCTGGCAAACAACGGAAACAGGCTCGGCGCGGTCCGTAAGATTAGATTGCAGCTGTTGCAAAGCTTATGCAGCTGCTTGAAAGAGGGTTGACGTCATTCGAAACCCTTCCAGCCTAGTAACTGCTTCGGTTCATTTTCTAGACTACCCCACTATGGGGTAGTCTAGTAGTGTATATCACACCGATCATAAAGCAGTAGTGAACATTGTTGTGAAGTAAATAATAATAAAGGCCGTGGTTAAAGTTATGTTGTAGTGTGTGAAATATCAAGTGCGCCGCAGTCACCGTGAGGGTGGCGTAAAAAGCTTCGCTTTCCAACCACCTTCACAGGGTGGATTGGCGGGCAATTTGTTTACCAGGCATTACCTTAGAATGCGAAAGATAGCTCTATCACTAATTGCACCTGTCGGTCGAATCCAACCTTCCTAAGAGCTGCCTGTTCTTCCTGCTTGGGCACAGTCGCATGGCTCCGAATATATAATGTGTTCAACAGGGACAACGTGGGCGTGCATTTTTCGTTGAGTGTCAAAAAATTGTGTATTGGGAGCAACTTGGATACGATTATGACATTCTTGGTGCCATGAATGTACTTGCTAAAATATTTTTAAAAATCTGATTTGTATCTTGAGTAACATGTCGTTAGGATGTGCAGTATTGCCCAACACTAATTGAGTATAGTTTATTTAAGTGATCTATTTCAAAGAACATTGATTGTGAATGAGTTGTATACCTTGCTGTGCACGCACGGTAATATAAGTTGCATCATGCAGTAGTTTGCGCTTTCCGCGGTGAAATGTACTGTTGGTGTGTTACCGTGTAGTGCTTTATGTGCTTTATTCTTTCCTATGTGCAAGGTTCTTTTTTTGTTAATTGTTATTGTTGTTTTTCGTGTAGTGGCTGTGCAGATAGTGACTGCTCTGGTAACTGGCGTCATGACTGAACATTCGCGAGTTACCGGTACATGGCGTTCTTTGCATATGCATTATAACCAGCCATGCCTGAGTTCCGTCATTTCTGTCGTTTCTACCTGGGTTTTTATGCTCTTTATGCTCTTCATTTACGCTGATTTAGTCGCTGGACTTTAATTTTGACGATTGGCATAGCCGGCCCTTCAGTGGCTTATTTTCCAAATAATTTAGTAAACACCAACAATAACGTATATCGTCAGGGCCATTGTTTCTTATGTTCCTTATACGCTATTGTATAGTTTGCTGCAGTAACTAAAAAAAGCGGCATGAATTGAATGGTGCATGAATTTAGAATGGTGGACTTGAAAAGTGAAGATCGTCGCCTCAGTCCAAGGTATATTATACCTCTCGTACGCCTTACGTCGAGTCGTGCCTTAAAGCGCGATGAAAGACTCTGATCAGCCGATTTCACATAGCTCGTAACTATCGTTCCCAGTAAAACACATATGTCAATGTCAGAAATGAAAATTTTGACGATGAATATTCCTTCCCAGGATGAGAAGTGGCACAGAATCGCATGGATCGCTGATGATATAAGAACAATCTTGTTGCAGAAACAAAACACAGTAAGGGACGCTAATGCAGTCATCCCTTATATTTTTTTATTTAGAACAGTAAAGCATACATTGCCCGATATAGCGCAAATTTTCATTTGTGAAAATTAAGGTTCCACTTTTCTGGTCGGAAGAAATCAGCAAAAGCATTTATGAGAGAAAGTGAGTGGCAGGTACAGGACGTACTGAAAAAGACGAACCTCTTACTCGGTCGCGCGTTCTTCATTCTCTTAACTTTTCAATTCAACTCGCTCGAGAGGTTAGTCTTCAGTGCTCTAAGAGGCCAGAGTTCCGTCTATTTGAGAAGAGCATCCTGAGGTACTACTTCGTTCATGATTATTTTAGGAAATGACCAGCGCGAATACAAAGGAAGTCACGCCACATAACAGAGACGTAGAAAAAGTGTAAGCGCACACCGCCACCTTATCTTACTGAAGTGAAAAAAGACCCTCGTGTATTTCCAAACAAGATTGCAGGAACACAGAAAGATGACACCTTGACGTGAAGAACAGTGTTCGAACAAGGGAAGTCTCTTGAGCGATTGATATGACAAGGTGACTTATTTATCTTTGTTAGGGCCTGACGAAGACAAATCTCCTTGTCGAAACGTTGGTTATAGAAGCCTCCTTTATTATATCACTGTGAATCACACTTATATACTTGTGGTCCAATCATCAGAGCACACGTGCCAACTATACAGAACAAACGTCCAACTGTACAGTAATAAAGTGGCTGTTTGGGAAATATATTTTTGGAAGGTAATAGAGATATAACTGCGTACCTTAACAGTTATTACTCACTTTCCTTAATCAAATAGGCCCCCTCCCCTACTACCCATTTGGCCGAAGTGTCAGCCTATAAAAAGAGTTAACTGACTCATTTGATGAAATAGGCTTCTCAAACTTCTGTTTCAAAAGTGTTACTACGTTTCCGTCAGATCAAAATCCTCTTGAATATTGGTTCACTCTTGGAAGCCTCGCAGCAGAGCGTCGTACACTGCCGCTCCATGCCATATATGCCTCCTCTGTTTTGCTGCACGGATACTACAGGAGGAACGCGGCACCGGCTGGCACAGCCTCTGCCCCCTCTCTCTTTCTCTCTCTCCGCTCTCTGCCAGCCCGCCTTGTCTTCAGGCGACGTCGATCGCGACCCCTCCGTGTTCGCCGATATTTTGAGCTCGGGGTCACCGCCCCAAAGGAAGCCGTAGGTGAATGGGTGCTTGAAACGTTATCGGAGACAATGAAATGAGCTAGTCGCTGGAAATAAGGAGTATCATTTGTTTACTGACTGTCTCACTGACATGCAGTCACGCATACATCACGAACACGCCGGTGCGCTGCATCGGTTAGCTTAATAGATTCAAAGTGCTTGGATGTTCCTGTCTAAGTAGAACTTGTTAACTTTGGCGGAGTCGGACCTTAAGGTTTATTGCTTTCAGCGGACTACCATAGCATACTGTGGACGGGGTAAATGGAGGTTGCACTCGTCAAATAAGGAGTCGCCTCTAAATCAAGAATACATCGAAAAACTAAATACTCACCGTGAGTACACAAGCAAGCGAAAAATATACAGTATATTCAGGCCAGGTGCCAGCCATTATTTACCGTGGTGTGTGAGAGTTCTGGCAATAGCTCAAGAATGCAATGTCTGGATTACAAAACCACTGGTAGAAATTTGAGGAAGGTGCTCCACACTTTAACGCAAATCTGTTTCAACGGTTTGAACATTAGACGCATGAATTGCTTCTCCGGAACGATGCATGCGCACCAATTTCTCCTTTTTTGTAAACGTCTTTATTTCTGCATTTCATAGGCGAAACCTTGCGGCAGAAAAAGTGTGCTCTATGGGGGTGAGTGAGGCGGACCACTGCTCTCTTCTTTCTCGAGGTGAAGTGGTCCTGAGGTGGGATCTGCAAAGAGGCGGCCAGGCCCTTCCTTACAAACAATGTTGTTCAGGTGGCGAATGTCTTCCTCCAAAAACTTAAGGTCCGAGGGGTTTGTATGGCTACTCATAGTTGGACCTCAAGTCGGCTATAGAAAGGCAGGCTATGTATTAAGTGTGAACATTAATTATCTGCTGCGAACATGCTTTGGTGCAAAATCTACCAGCAAAACTGCACTTGAGGCTATTTATTGCAAATGACCGACTTTGCAACTATAAACAATGGCTCACGTGCAACGTGTTTATAAATCTCTGCTGCAGTCTCGGGATGAAGCCCGGGCCTGCATGTTTTTGTTAAGCGTCTTTCCTCTATCCAGACAGAAACGACGTGAGGCACATCGCCTATGTGTTGTCCCTGTCTACGCGTTGTCGTAACAAAGGCTTAGGCAACAGTAATTGGAATGGCTGACAGGGCTGCGTGCGATGCCGGCGGTGGCAAAAAGTTTGTGCAGAAACCACCTCATGATGATGGTCGACGTTTATGCGGTTAGCATTGAACTAATGTAGCAACACACCATATTTCCAAAGCTGAAACATGTATGCAGCCGGTTTCCTCTCTCGCGCTTCCCACGACACACACCGCGCCACCCAGCGGGGCCACCGCGAAGTCCGCGCGTGGCATGTGTTTGATTCCGCCGAGCAACGGTGAAATTTTAAACGATCTTTCTTTTTTGTCATTCAAGAGTGACGCATAACTAGTGGCACATAGCTAGTGACCCAAGTTGGTGTCAAACACGTTCATTGAACAGTAGCCCATTGCCAGTAAAGCCCGAATCTTTTTTGTCACTGAAGAGTGGCGCATAACTAGTGGCACATAGCTAGTGACCCAAGTTGGTGTCAAACACGTTCATTTAACAGCAGCACATACACAGTAAAGTCCGAGTCAAAGAGGTTCATTGAAGTGCGGCACATACCAACGGCCGCATACCCAGTGACACAAGTTGGTTTTTCGTTAATTTCAAACCCTGTTCCATCCGCAAAGCAGCCCGATGATCTACCCATTAGCCCATGCACTACCCGGCAACTCAAGTTCACGGGAAAACAGTGAGTGAGTGAGTGAGTGAGTGAGTGAGTGAGTGAGTGAGTGAGTGAGTGAGTGAGTGAGTGAGTGAGTGAGTGAGTTTCTCCCCTTTCTTCCTCCCTCTACCATCTTTCACCTTTCTCAATCCCTCTGCCATTTTTCTATTTTCCTTTTTGCCTCCCCCAGCGCAAAGCAGCCAACCAAGAACTTTCTGGTTAATATTCTTGCCTTCTCCCTTTCTTTTCTCTCTCTCTTTTCACTATTATGTCATGGTGCGCAACAGATGAAAAAAAAAAAAAAAAAAATCTTAAAATAATGTTGCCTCTCCGAAATCATGTTTTCAGTTGACATTTGCTCACTCACTGTTCAGTACCAGTAGCTATGTGTCCGAATAATACTTATAGTCGTATGGTTCAGTAACGGCACCTTGGCATCATCTTCCTGTTAAAGCCACCCGAACCATGAAAAAAGCTGAAGAATGTAAGCATGACTTTGCGCTCGACGCACGTGAAGGTGCCGAGGATATCAACAAATATGTAGTTCTGTTACTGACTCCGAGCGAGGGGCTCAGTCAGCTATGGCGTTGCGCCGCTGAGCACGAGATCGCGGTATCGAATCCCGGCCGCAGCACCGCATTTCGATGGAGGCGGAATACAAAAACGCCCGTGTGCTTGCGTTGTAGTGCACGTTAAAGTACTTCAGGTGGTCAAAATTATTCCGGAGTCCTCCACTACGGCGTGCCTCATAATCAGAACTCGTTGTGGCACGTGAAACCCCCAAAAGAAGAACTGACTCCGAGCCCAGCATAAAAAAAATTGACGCAGAAACTCCTCTGGGAGTTGTCTACGTATGCGTTAGCATTGTGCCAGCTGCTCATCTGCACGCCGCGCGGTGTCATTATCATCTTATGACACTTGATCCAGCCAGTACAAACAACAGCGCTGCGGCGACACGAACTGGTGCGGACGCCGGCGCAAGTTGCATTGATAACGCAAGCAAAATACTGCAGGTGGAGGCGCCATCTGCGCTGATGTCGTTCCAATCATCATAAGCCGTTATCGCTCGTTTGCGCCTTGTCCATCCGTGTAGAACCGTTATGAACCGTGATCAAAGGACTCCGGCGGCGGCACGGACTGATCAAACGTACTCTCGCACTGATGCGCGGACCGTATCTTGAAAGCGATCTGCGAAGCAGAGTGCCGACCGCTGATTGCTCCGCGCGCTGTGTTTTAACGGGCCCCGCGTCGCAGAAAATGCGGCGTCGGTGTCGGCGTGGCTGTCGGCGTCTGTGGTGGAAAAAAATCATCCCGAACCACCCAGACAGCGCAGGCCCTCCGCGTGGCGCAAGGTGTTAGTTACCAAAAATTTAATTTCTCACAGTGAAATCTGCCAGAAAAATGGCAAAGTACGACTTAACCACAACCTACAGAAATGGCGGCGTCGGACTGTTATTTGAATGTACGAGAAAACGTAATTCTGTTACGAGGAAACTCAAACACAAATCCCTTTTGCCAGCATTTCTACCATACCAACAGCGGCGCGCTCGGGTAGGCTACTTGTGAAAATCTTATCCAGATGGCACTCGCATCCTCGGCAGGTCAAATTGGGACTTGGCCTGCCTAATGCGTTTTGGACACGCGCGCGTGTCGGGGCAATAGCAAACAATTGTTAAAATAATATAAAAAGGCCCTAGGGCCTTCACATTTTCATATAATACGACTTATATTGGCCCTTAAAAAACGTCTTCCCAGCAATACATTTCTGTTTAAAAGTGAAGCCGACTTTAAGGGGATCGGTGTAAGCTTGGTCTTTGAAAGCTGGCTTTCCCGCGTTTTGTATTGCAGTGAAGCCTACTAAAAGAAAAATGCGAAGCGAACTGGTCTTGATAACGCTATCGCGTTCCACTCTTAAAAGAGAAGATTAAGCGTCCTCCATTTTTTTGCCGCTTCATTCGCGTTGAAGCGACAGGCAGCACGAAGGTAAAGTCGGTCGCCGCTGCGGGCTGTATCTTGAAAGCGATCGTCTTACGGGTCGGATGGAATGACAGACAGTTTTCTCGTTGGGTAAGCATAGAAATGCGTACGCATTTAAAATATCACGAATACGAGGATTAAGATGCACAATTCTGCGTTTCATCTTTCTGCCACCTCATGGCACCAAATTTTAATTTACTCGAAACGCCCACACAATGGATTTTTCTCCTTATAGTGCTATGTGATAATTCAGTTGTCTGTGAAGTACCAAAAAACAGAAAGTTCCCGCTATCACATTAACACTTTCAGCCATGTGCAGAATTTTTTTCTTCGTTTTGTATTGCTTACAACTGCCCAAGCAACTAAAAAAATTATTAACAGTAGCGATGCACTTCCATCAGTTACCTAACCTACAGGGCCAAGCGAATTCGGAAGCAGCACTTTTTATGTTAGATGCAACATCCAGTCCTAGATTAAGCAGAATTGTGTAGCCTAATTTCAGTAGATGTATGCTCTGTCTTTTGAGATTGTAATGCATTTATTTGTTTCAGAGAAGCTACACTCACTTGCGAAGGTCGTTAGCTGAATAAAGAGATCATCCTTATGCAGCGCAAGAAGTGCCATCGCGCTTTCCCGATTGTTCTCAAAATGACGACGAAGCAAGAAAGCGTAGACACTGAGCCTCACATTTCTCATCTCCTTCCTAGTTCTTTCGCCTAACTCAGCTCGTTTCTCTTTTGCGGCTAAGCATGCCATGTAATTAGTTAAAGCGCTTCATGTCTACGGACGAAGAAGCATAAATCTTCGTCCTCAAAGCACCCGAAAGGCGTAAAACAATGAGAGAAAAAAATGCAGGCCGAGGTAGGACACGCGCAGTTTGGCCCGACCTCAAACAAATCGGGCAGAGTGAGCGCTTTTCTGCGGCTAGCGCTGTTACCGCAGGCGAGGCAGGCGCAATTTGCCCGCCGCGGGCCGCCATCGCGGTGTTCTTTGTTTGTCAATCTAATTGGGCCGCTGCCGACTGATGGCTAATTTGCGGTCGCGTGTGCTCCCGGGAGGAACAGGAAGACGGGAAGGCAGGCGGAAATAACTTCCGGCCGGTGGCCTGCAAACATCCGGGTTTGTCAGCACAGCCGCCAGAAGCGAAATACTGTATGCATAGCCGCAAAGCAGGAACCGCAGCGTCGTCAACATGGGAAAAGAAAAGCAAAGAAAAAAATAAGGACAGGAACGATTGAGTACCTCGGAGGGACTCGTTTATCGCTTCTTCATTCTACCGATATCGCCCCAATCGCAGACTTTTATCCCCTCCCTTGCCTGAGGCTCTTTTCCCCCTTTCAATTCTGTCGGGACTTTTCCCTGCGTAATCGTGCTGGAAGAGGCCGAGTGTGTGCAATAATTAGGCGATCCATTAGGAGACGCTTCGCAGCCAGAGGAGCGACGATTGCGGCGTTGCCAATTAGTGACCGTGGCGCGAAGCTCATCTCGCGAGCGAGCTTGTAACCGCGAGGTAGCCTTTCACTCTGTTTTTCCAGCACGTGAGTTTTGCATTGTCACGATGCATCTGGGCGCTCCACCGCGGTCAAGTGTCCCAAACTTTGTCGCTGCAGCCTGAAATGCATTTGCGTGACAGGAGCGTTCCTTAGGGACTGAAATGGGATATGGAATGGGAATGGGATACCGGTGTTATGGAATGTAAACGAAAGATATAGCCTGCCTTGGTGTGCACTCAAGACATGAGGTGTACAACGAAGAACCGCTCAAACTATGGCGGGTGCCGCCATGTCACTTGAGGAAAGCCAACCAATCATCAGGCTAAAGGCATTGACGTGGCAACTAGGGCTTGCATGGCGCATAGGCACGGCATTGCGACGCCTACGAGAGGCCATTACAGTGGTTATCAGGTGGCCTGCGGTCGCTTTGACCGTTATCATACGTGAATTGGTGCACGGCTACAAGGCAACTGCCAAGTCTGCTATAGTGAGGTGTACCTCTCTAGCGCCTGCAGTGGCCGTGTGACTTTCAGAGCCGTTGTCTAATCAATGGCGTAGTGCTTCGCCTCATATTCCTTACATGTTGAGATATTGGGATCACCCGAATATACAACGTATTTAGCACTAGAAAGAAGTACATGGGCTGCGAGAAAAGTGATAGTAAGCATCTCCGCTATAATTTTGACCGTACTGGGCACCTTAATGCCTGCTGAAATATAAGCAAACTAGCGTTTTTGCGGTCCACTGCTATAGAAATGTTGCCAACGCTGCTGACAATTGTGCCTGCGACTTTGTGTTCTCATGCAGGTTGATTTAGTGAGAGGTTCGGCAGGTGCCTCGCAATATTCACATTCTGCTGTAATTTGAGTTTACACTTCGGCGGATCTTTTGCAGTTTTTATGCAGTTTCTCTGTTTCATTTGTGCTACCAGCGCTGTCATGCAGGGATCAATTGTGCTCTGATAATGTATGTTAGCCAGCATTTTGACAAAGATGATTGTTATCGCCTTCCATGCATAGACAATTCCTTTGTCGAAGTCGAAATGTTGTCTCTAGTGACATTCCTTGTTCAACCATGGACTGTTCATCCCTCCGAGTCTTCAAACTCCTTGGGAATCTTTGTTTTCTTTAGATGCACAAAGGCGGAAACCTTTTTTATTTGTTAATTCGAAAGACTACGCTTAGGAGCAATGCTAAGGCATGTTTGGATGCACACAAATATGTCTTTTTGGTGCATGTGTGTGTGCAGAAATTATAGTAGGACATGGTTCCAGTGTTCGAAATGGCAAGGGCGTCCTGGGCGGGGACTTGTCCTACTTAGGTGGTGAAGACAAGCTTGACGAAATCCGGATTAGTTTTATGTCACGTTCATGTTTGTCATAGGGCTGTTGCACAACTAGAACGAAAAATTATGTGGACCACGACACTGTTGAGGCCAAAAGGCCGCTAGAGCGTGCGTTAGTGCACGCGCGACACGCAGCCTCTGCAGTGAAACCTCGTGTCGTCTTGGGCAGTAACTTGGACATTTCCCATATTCCCCGAAAAAACTTGTCACAAGATGATTATTGGAATGAGCAGTTGATAGGACGTGCTCGGGGCAATACCAAGGCTTTTTTTTTTTGAGTAAGAGCATTTAACAGAAAATCGTTCATCCCCCTTAGGCTTGCCTGTATGGCAAGCCCATAACTCTTTGCTATTATTATTATGATTTTCTTTAAGTGTGAACGACGCAGGAGAGTAACGTTGCCGATGTCAAGCTTTGTATTGTATACAATTCCTTTATTTGCTACTATGGAAGTTCCCAGTTAATTAACTCATGCTTCCTGGGGCTGATTTTTATGGAACTCTCCTTCGTGATGTCTGTGAGAATCTACAATGAACTTAAGGAAAGGTGGCGGCATTCAAAAGTTCTTACTGGGCGCCATTCCATGTACCAGTATCTGAGCTTACGGTGTAAATTTCGCTCTGCATTTGCACCTTAAGTGCCAAACCCTATACACGCAACTTTAAAAAAAAGAAGTAAAAAAGAAAAAGAAATTCTCAGCTTCAAAGCTATCGTGCATTTTTCTCGCACACTCCACATTTTCCGAGCGCGACGGTTGCAAAGAAAAGTCGCAAGACGCACTCTATAGGGCACCCTTCAACTACGTTTATAGTTAAGGGCTAAATGTGCCACAGTTCCCTCAAACGGCTCCTACACGTAAACGACGCGCGATTATTCACGGTGGACAGGCAATTACTCCGCATGCAAATGCGGCGAGCTTTCTGCGGGCACGTGCGCTTGGACCGCACAGGAAGAGTTGGCGTGCCCCTAACTAGGGACGCGGCTGGCGAGCGGAAAGAGTTGTGCGGTCACGAACACCGGATGGGTAGGCACAGCCCTTCCGCGACGCGGCCAGAATAATGCTAGAACATAGGGCCCCGGGCGCATTTCGATGGTTGCTGAGCTGTGTTTCTCTGGCCTTGTTTTTCGCGGGGCTTGACCGGAAGGTTAACTTGCCCTGGGCAATTTCCGCACCACTTTCACTCAGGTGCGCGCCGTCTAATGATGAAGTCTACTGCTACTGGTAGGAGGAAATGAGCAAACTGACCAAATAACGAGGAAAATTGGCACCGGGAGAATGTGTGCGTTTAGACAATAAAGGGAACAGGAGATAGCTAAATGGCGTTGAGGCGAACGTGTTCAACATGGGTTCACTGTTAACGTGAACATCTAATTCGTATTCAGACAACCTGAATGTATTCAAACTCGAACGTATCATCAACTTCACAGGAAAGAATTCAAATTCAAATTTTGTGTGCATAATATAACTAACGCACTTTTTTGCATATACAGAAGGAGGTCCCGAAGCTTTATATCAGCGGGCGGGACTTCCTAATCAAGTAAAATGACTAAAATGCACATTTTAAACAAAGCAAAAGAAAGAGATGAAACATTTTTAAAAATGCACACGTAACAACATCAATACACAACAGCGAAGCATATACCAAAAGTGTTTCATGTGACGCATTTTGTAGCAGGGATCATAAAACTGAGATTTAACTAATTCAGCATTACCAATTTGGTGTTATTTTTATAAGTGGAGCGTTATGTATTGCATTTTATCACGCCTGAATTTTCATGTTCAGCGTGAACAGTTGAGCAAACACGCACGGCGAAGAGAGAATGTGAAAGATGTCCAAACACACTTAAGGGATCTTCATTATGCAGCTGGTGAAGTTTCAATCAATGATTCCTGTTTTTTTAACGGCTACTTCTCTAAGGTATCGGAGCTAACATTGATAAAGGCTGAGAAACGGACACCAAAGGTGGGACGTATTTAAAATTCTGCTGGACAGGTAACTGTGCCACACAGAAATTAATATTGATTTAAGGTTTGTATTTAGCAGAGGAGCTCCAAATTCCATGGCTGTCACTTATATAGCTACACGGCTGCTGCCTCTCACGTGTGTACACGACTATGTTTCGGATCACTAAGATTCGCGTTGGGCCTTCATAAACACGCCAATGTCGGGATCAGTATTGAAAAATTTCTCTCACGTAAGCCAGTCTCACCTGACTGGCTTTCGTTCGGGCGTCCGCCGCTGATGATAGCGATCGGCATGTTAACGATGCAATTGTTACGGCGATGGCCAATCACCGACGGCACTGACATAAAAGACGGTTTGAGAATGCGTGACATCATTATTTCAGCGGTGTCAGCAAATCATCGAAATTAGCCGAGCCGGTAAATGCAGCCTTCAAAGCCTTCCAATCTTGACACGTTTACTTATAAGAGACTGTCATAAGGAAATCGATTTGTAGAACTCTCTCGCCGTTACGGCTGCTAAACGATGGTCTGTGTCACAGATCTCTCTTACGCAAGTTCTCTCAGTGACTGGTCATAATTGCAATGATTCACTTGTCCTCGCAGCTATACCCCTCTCACAAGCGACAGAGCGCCCAAAAGGTTACCAATGACGAAATGCTTTCAAGTAAAATAAAATAAAAAGTTTTTCGGATACAGGCTCTGGTCATTGCCAGCTACCTTGGCCGTATACTGTATCCACGTATATGGCTTATTTGCTCATAAAAATTACTATCAGCAAGAGCCAAATAGTTTCACGGCATGTGGATCCGCGGTACATACAGCAGAAAGAGGAAAAATTTGAATTCGTCCTAAAACGTTCTACGATCGCAGTACTGAAAAAATAGGGTTATTAAGGACCTAAAATAAATAAAGACAATAGTATGCTCTTTGATATATGGAGAAAGCAGTAATTGTTCTACAAGTGATCGATTACTGAGAAGAGAAGTAATT
>NC_051157.2:78723654-78746575 GCF_013339745.2 Dermacentor silvarum
GACCCCTTAATTTATGTTTAACTACAGACGACGCCAGGCAGAGCAATTACCGTCAATGTCCGCCAGGCATACCACATCTGTAGCAGCATCCCCTCCGCCCTCATTCCTCCTAACTCAAAGCACAGCGACTGCTCCAAGAACACGGCAAGAGCAAGGTCGCTCTTTTCACAAGGACCACTAGAATTTGCGGTCACGCCTGCTAGCGAAAGTCGGCCGCGTACGCCGTGCGCAGTGCAAGCTTCCTTGTACCTTCTATTGCAGCTTAGCTTTTTTTCTCCAAGGCGCGGTTGCGTGATTTATTTGTGCTCATGACATTGGAATAATTGGCAACGGCACTGCCGCCGGCTTCTCCACAAACAATGTATAGTCCAATGCGCAAGGAATGGTAACAAAGATGGAAACAAAGTGATTATGAGTGGTCGAACAAGGGCTGTCTGTGGGGCCAACGTTCCGACAAAGGGGACTTTCCAAGACAATAGCCCTGGTGAAAAGTCTTCGACCGAAGGAGGTCCTGGGGCGGAACAAGGAATGCTCTTGCTGTCATTGTGTGATAAGGATGTCGAATCGGCCGCACAAGACATCTCTGTAGAACCAACGTTTTGCCAAGGGCACTTGTCCGGAGAATGCTCCTCGTCACAACGTTGACTCTACAGACATCCCGTGTTTGACCACTCTTTCAAAAAAACGAAAGTGACACCTGCATTAATCACCGCAGTTAAATAATATGCGGCCATATATGATTCGAATATCGGTTACAGCCCTGTCTAAGGCTCGGTTTGAAAAGACCAACCCACGAGTTGAGCATCGTTTCGCATTTCCACTGCTACCCCCCTTCTCGACGAGTGTGCGGCGGCTATTCTTGATGGAGCAGAGTAGATGAAAACGATGTTGTCGCTGTATCCTTCGTCCACCCTAGGAAAAGAGAATCGCGTGCGTAGGCGTTGTTACCGGGTCCGTTGGGTGCCTTGGCACTCTCGTTATGACCACCTTAAGGTCCCTGCTTTCTGCCGCCCATAACGACCCGCTCGCAGAGTCGACACGTAAGCACACAATGTCTTTGTTTACCTTCAATGCGTTTCCTTTATCCCCTGTTTCTTTTCTTTCTATTCACATGTTGTCGTCTCCTCTGGGCCACTCTTGTCGCCCCCTTGTCTGGCTACCAAAGTAAAAAAAAAAAAAAAAGGAAAAGACAGGAACGCTTGCCCACGCCACTTCAACGTTGCGTAGACACATTGGATTTGCTTTTTTTTTTATACCTTCGTGTTGCACACTACAGTTTTACCTGTGGGTTTGCAGTAAGTAAAAGTCGTAGTTATTTTATTATTTCGTGATTTCGTGTTCTCTTGCACACATATTCGTTTTAGAATCACCTTTTTAATGTTCTCTCTAGAGTAGGTAGGAGTCACCAGTGGGCTTGGTATCCTTCTGACGCTCTGATAGTCTCATGCATGCGAATATAATAATAAATTGTGAACATAATAATAATAATAATAATAATAATAATAATAATAATAATAATAATAATAATAATAATAATAATAATAATAATAATAATAATAATAATAATAATAATACGAAGTGGAAGAAGAATATCAACAAGAACGAGGAGAACATTCGCAATGTATTTATAAAGTTGAACGTACTACTGTTCCTCAAACAGCAGTATGAGAAAAAGAAATTATTTTATAGAGATGCCTACTTTGCAGATGTTACGTCCACAGCCATAAAGTAAACTCTACCTAGTCGAAATTTGCTGCGTTGTAAGATTGTAAGCTGGCTTCACTTGTGAAAGAGTATCTAAATATTTTGTAAAACGGGTTCGCTATTTCCTAATGCACTGAAGGCTACCTGTCTTAATCGTTACTTCGTAATTTTCTGTTTTGTCTTTCTGGTTGTTTTTGTCTTCTTTATGAGCAGAGTTGCAGGGCTAAGAAACGTTCGTCCTAAGCCAACCCCTGTGCGTTTTAGGTGCGAAGCAGCTTATGCGCCCGAGCTGTCGGCTTCTTCTGTCGTAATCGTCGTCATAGTCACGGTAAGCAAGCGGTTCTACAATGTAATGAATAAGATGAGGCCAAGAAAATAGGAAACCAAATGACATATCCCCAAATATTGTCATATTGTTAATGTCCTCTAGACGGCGAAGAAGAATACGCTACCAAAAGCGTTATTAAACTCTGTATTCCTCGTCGATGCAAGCCATGTTTTGGGGCAACAACAACAACTCTTTATTGGGCGAACTTGTGCCCGCAAAAAAACAAGAGTGCCAATTGCAGTATAACGATAGCTCCGAGAGTGATCGTCGGTCGTGGAAATCTGGTGAACAGATTAAGCGCGTATGTTATTTATACATGACTTGCCGTACATCCAGTGTGAACGCTCGTTCTTGCGTATGTTCCAGAATTTAGACCATTATTCACGTGGCGCATGCAGTCGGACTAAGGAACATACTTTCGCTACAGTATCGGCGACAGAGTTCGAGAAATTTCCAATGCGTAAAGGCGTATTTAGCGCCGAGCGATAACTTTGTAGCAGTGGTTAGCCGCTGAAAAACGATCATCTGTGAATGATAAACAAACAACGTGTCTTATTATGCCGCAATCGAAGGCTTGATGAGACAGGCCTTACGGCGCATTACTCATTTCAGAATTATACAGTGAAATATTGCCATCCCTGTCTCATCAAACAAGTGGGTAGGCTGTATCGGGGACACAGCCGCAATAGCGTACGGGAAGGTCTCCCGCTTTCTGTCCTAGCGTGTATGGACTCTATTGTGTACAGAAATGACGTTCACAAACACACAAGTGACATTTTAATCACGCATTACGAAGCTTACCCTCTTAGCTTATCTTACAACATGTGGGAGTCCTGCGGTTTAATCTTGCAATCGTGCTGACTCCGTATTCGTGCTGAGCCCACCATGGTCAAAGGTGGTGGGTGCAGATTGGCATCGCTTTGTCGGCTTCCCGACTCTCTTGACGCTACTTTAGGACCCTACATGTCGTCCGCGGAGGTGCCACAGCCAAGAAACCACCAAAATTCTGCAAGAAATTGCGTACTTGCAAGCCTTATAATTCCTTATAAGTACAGACTTGAGCTTGGTGAATTATACTTACTATGGCTGAGTGAGCTCTCTCAAGTGCGACCACTCCTGCTCGGATCGACAAGTTTACTGTCGTGCTATGCTTCTCTTGACGCCGAGCGTGAAACTAAATTGAGCTTCGATTGTGTAATGCAAACCGCAACAATGGTGCCATCTGTGTACGCGACATGTGCACGACCAAGTAATGGCTTCTTTTCCCTATGAAACGACACCAAAGTAAGGCACAAGCGTAGTGTGGTTGCAATGATATATGCATTATATCGTGTTACATATTCCTGTTACATTTCGTTACACATATGACAGTTACATGTGGTTTTAGCAAGCCACTCCTTCTCCTCCCTATGCTCAACGAAATGAAGGACGTTTCATCCCCCCCCCCCCAAAAAAAAAATAATATTTAAACATCGCGCTAGGCGCTATAAAACATAATACACATTTTTACACCGAGTGTATTTTTCTCTCTCTCTCTCTTTGAAGACGACTCGGCTTAGCGACAGTCTATGATTGCGTCTTGAACGTTGTCAAATGAGTGCGTTCATGAGCTCTTATATGTTTCCTTGTTCCTTTCTTCCCACTTCCCTGCCTAGAGTTTAGGTTAGTCAAGCAGGTCCAGTCTAGTTACCTGCCTGCGTCAACTTTTCTGATTTCTTTCTACATTTTAACCTTCCAGCTCGGCCTCTCGTTGTCAAGACAACACGCATGCGTTTGCATTTATTGAATAATGTAGTGAAGGGTTCCAATATGTATCTTCAAAGACACTTATTGATTGTCTGAGAATAGAAGGATAAGTACTCATCGGGTGCGTAAACATACCGTCAATTTACATACTGGCAGTAATTAGACCACTCCGCGACATTCCCCCCCCCCCCCCCCCCTATCTCTTCAGCGAGGGTCGTTTTACAGACTCTTGTCATCAATTCCTGAAATTCAGCCGTGTTCGCACGGTTTCGATAAAACCGCGTGTATTTCAGGTTTTTAGTAGGCTGTCGCCAGAAGGCGCTCCGGCTCATTTATTATTTTCTAGGGCGCCACGACATTAACCGTACAGTTGACAGGGAACACGGTGGCTGACGCTCATCGATCAAGTGTAGGGCTGAAGGCGCAGGCGGCGTTTGCAAGAGCCCTGCTACATAAATGAGCAAGTGAGCGCGTTTACTTATTGATCCTTCAAGAGCTGCCCGGAATAAAACGAAAAAAAAAGAAAGGAGGCTTGGAAAAGCAAACATTCTGTATCTTGAACTTTACCTCAGATCACGGTGTAAGAGTATATATGTTACACCGTGCCTCGGATCAACTTGTCGTTGTAGTCGACTAACTGCGTCGGTAACTGCATGTGTTACTAGGTCCCACGTTGCAAACGTTGTAACGGGGCGCCCGGATTTGCCACTAAGTCGATATTTCTTGAGCCGCTTTGCTCATGCGAGCACTATCTGAGCACGCAGAAAAATACCCAACACATTAGAGTCGCAATGGTTCTTATTATTTAAAGTAAGGTCCTGACAACAAGCCGCCGTTGTTTAGAGGCTGAGCTCGAGGTCGACGATTCATTTACCAGCTATGGACAGTGGCCTCATTCCGATGGGAAGTGGAAGGCGGCAACGCCTTCCGCCATACGCCTTATTTGGTGTTTCGGCATATCATTTGAGCCAAGTAATGCATAAGCAGTACCACTACATGATATCAAAGTTGCGATTTATGGTTGATAAACAAAAACCACGCCTGAGGTTGCTCTCTGCATAGGACGAACGCAAGCACAATTGACCCCTTTCCTGATTTGAAAGTACGCTTCTCCGCATTGCACGTTTGCCCAACCAAAGGCGGCCCCTGTCATCGTCTAAATGAAGACGAAGTGCTAGCTGCACATGCTGGGGCTTGTCTCTTCCCCAGAATTTCATCACAATAGAAACGTGTACGCTTTCCATGGCGCGATTCTAGAAAATTTTGCTTGTCCACGCGATTGGCAAATATTACTGCACTGCCATTAGTTGTGCAAATGGTCTCGCAGGAAAGCTAGCTTTACAAATATGAAACGGATGAACTGTAGCTATCAATATTCGTTGTATACGATTAATTACAAGCGTAAGGTGTGTATTTAATACAACTCTAAGGTGCCAGTACTGTCCAGCCTCGTCAACTCCTGCTGACAATAGTCGAGAGGGGAGGAGCGTTTGTTATAATAAATAGGTTTCAACAGCATCACAACGCTTGGCTAAAGCTTAACTTAAGATAGATTCTGACATGTGCGTTGCATTTGCGTAGTAAATTTTAGTTATTTTTATTGCGATAGCAATTATATGGACACTTCAACCGGATTTCTGCCGTCGGCGTCGCCGTCGCCGTGAGGTTCCCTATAGATAAAATCTTCGCCGCGCGCCGTATGCCCGAGCGGAAGCGTGCGGGGACGCGCGCTATCACGGAGAGCGAACACACTCAATCTCCCACGCGCAAGCAAGGAAGCGGGAAGCCAGCGCCGGAGGGAGCGGGGGGGGGGGGGGGGGGGGGGCGCACTTCTACTCTGCCAACAACCGCGCTCGTCGCTCGCTCGCACCGTCGCTTATCTCCACACGGCTCTGACCTTTATGCGCCGTGCATTCGCCGCTCAGTTTCCGTTGAAGCGATAGACCGCACGTACCTTCGCCCGTTGCTGCGGCGTATGCGCTTGCTGCCAGCGTTTTGACAGTCGTTGTCTGCAGTCATTCAGTGTGATCTATTCATGTTTGTTTGTGCGCGCTCACACCACGCTTGTTCAATCAGTTAGTAATAGTCGGGCCACATTTTCCAACGCACGCTACACATGCAATGCTGCCCGGGTCGGCAGTGCAGCGCTACAGGTGTGTCCCTTCGCACGCGCTGCCCACGGGAAGCGCTTCTCATCAACACCACCGTTTCACACGCGCCTTCTCGTGGTCATCGAGTCTCTTTTCATGTTGGTCTACTTACGCCGCAGCACACCTGCTTACTTAATCAGCTCATGTTTACTACAATTCATATTGCTACCAAAGCCGCTCACCTTACTTCGTATGACATTGCTGTGTTGCTATCGCATTCATTGCTTCGCCGTTAGGGCGAAACTGTGACATTTTTTTTTTATCAGCAACACCATCGCGCCTGGCCTTATTGCTGCACGACGGCAGAAAATTTTGGTCTGTGTCATGATGACATAATAATCTGGATGACGCTAAGTGCGGTATTTTCATACTTTGGTATCAAATTCAGATATGGTATGAATCTCCACACCCTCGCGCTTAATACGTGAGAAACGCTTACGCACGAGAAGCTCCTAGTACAGCTGATACAACATCGAGAATATGTGCATAAGCTCCTCCAAATTTCCTACGAAACACTTGTATTCGTGAGATACTCTCACCCCGTGCGACCCTGCCTCGTAAGATACGAAGGGGAACCAAGACCAGAACTGGACGCTCCGATCACGGAGGAAGAAGTGTATGCTGCGGCACGAGCTTCACAGCGCAACACTGCTCCCGGGGCTGACAAAATCACTGATGATGATTATTGTTGTTTATTGGCGCAAGGGCCAGGTGTGGCCAAAGAGCGCCAGGATGATGGTAATGGCTTGTTAGTGGTATATGAATAGTCAATTATATGAAGGTTAGATGTGGCATGGCTGTAAAGGGGCCTAAAAGCAGTCGCTGTAAAGTGCGTAAAATCTATACGTAATACGATTATGGCAATGACTAATGATGTGTACTATAGACATGAACAATACATTGCGAAAGAATGACATGACTTCCAAAATATTGCAGATGCAAGAATTAGCCAGAAGCACAAGTGCCTAAACAGAGCCCTTGAGACACAAGGGCCTGGAGGCATGTGCTATAAAAAACAATCACAGCAACATCCTCTGGAGAGAGGATGCGCTACGAACTTGTTGGGCTAATAACATGTAGCACAACAAAATCACTAACGCCATGATTAGAAACCAGAGCCTGATGCACATCCGGGACTTGACCGAATACCTAAACGAAGAGCTCTGGAGCAAGGTCCACGTACCGAACGAGTGGAAACACGCGAAAATCGTCACCATTACCAAAACCCGGCAAGAAGCCCGCCATTGACGACCTGCGTCCCATCTCGCTGACTTCGTGCCTCGGCAAGCTGTACGAGAGGGTCATCGAAGCCCGCCTCCAACAATACATAGAGGACGGTGACCTCTTCCCTCACACCATGCTGGGCTTCAGGCCGGGACTTTCTGTGCAAGATGCTTTCCTAATCCTGAGGGAAGAAGTTCTCAAGGATATCCCGAAGGGAGGAGAACACCTCCTGCTCGCACTCGACCTGAAAGAGGCCTTCGATAACATCTCTCACGAGGCCATTCTCAAGGGACTGAACAACATCAGCTGCGGGGAGCACATCTTTAATTACGTCAAATCGTTCCTGACGGGCCGGACAGCAACCATCGGAATATAGGGCAGATTCGATCGGATAAGATCGACGTGCCGAACAAAAGAACGCCTAAAGGGGCGATAGTCTTCCCGATTCTCTTCAACGTCACGATGCTAGCGCTGACCAAAGCGCTGCGGAAGATCCCGGACCTAGGTTACGCACTGTACGCAGACCTCACACTCTGTGCCACCAAAGGCTCCCTCGCGCAAAAAGAAGGGACCTTTCAGGAGGCCGCGATGGCCGTGGAGAGGTTTGCGGTAGCGAGCGGGATGCGTTGCGTGCCCGAGAAGTGGACGGTGATCTGGGTGCACGGAGGAGAAAAAAATACAAGTGCCCCGGCCCTATCGACCTCTATCTGCAGAGCCATAAAATCACGGAAAGCAATAGGACTAGGATTCTGGGTTTTTGGATTCAGAGCAACCTGAAAGCCTCCCACACCATACAAACCTTAAGGTCCGCCACCAACAAGATCTCGCGGATTATCAAACGAATGACAAGAAGCCGCAATGGCATGCGACAAGAGGACACGCTCTGCCTCGCCCAGGCCCTGGTGATCAGCAAAGCAAGGTATAGCCATGCCGTATCACTATCATTCGTTAAACAAACGCAACCAAGAACAAGTCGATGCCATCATCAGAGGCGTGTACAAAACGGCCCTGGGTCTTCCTGTCACCACCTTAAACGAGAAGTTAGCGGCTGTCAGGATCCACAACACCTTCGCTGAGCGGTAGGACGCAGTTATGGCTTCGCAAAAAAAAAAAAAAAAAAAAAACAGACTAGTGAACACGACGGCGGGCAGAGCCATCCTCCACCGGACCGGAACGGCCACAAAGCTCCGTGCCCTCGAAGGGCAACGATCACTCCCGCCTGAAGTCAGAAGCAAGATTAAGGCAAATCCCATCCCGAAGCACATGAGTCATGAACTCCATGAAGGACGACGCAAGGCTCGCGTCGACAGACAGCGCCGACCATTCAAGGTGACCCGTACGTAACGTACGTGGACGTGGCGGCGTACCCTGAAGGGAGCCTCTTCGCGGTAGCCGCCCTGAACGGGAGGGACAACTCATTGACACTCGCGGCCTCTGTCAGGGCAGTAACCCCAGCTGCCGCTGAGACCATAGCCGCGGCGCTTGTACTAAAGCAACAACACAGGGTGGGCAGGGAAGTTCAGGTCGTTACCGACTCGCAACAGGCCTGGCGTAACTTTACCAACGGACGAACACCGCTGCTGGCCTCTGAGATTCTAGGCCCGAGGCTGCAAGAATCCCATCGAATCACGTGGACGCCGGGCCACGCGTGACTGGAGCGGAACGGAACGGCGAACGCCTAATCTCGAGCGCTAATCAACCAAGCGGGGTAAAACCAATCATCGCATCAATCCCCACCCTTTACCTTCGTTCGCCTGCCATCCAATTAATGTGACCGCCTCGAGATCCAGCGGCTCAACTGCAGTATTTATCCTCCCCCTCACAAAAAGCTCAGCACTGAAGAGGCAGTAGCTCTCAGACTTATCCAGACTAACACATTCCCAAACCTACACAGATACAGCAAAATGTACTCACAAACATATCGCGGCATCTGCCCCTGGTGCGGCGACACACGCCCTACACTATTTCCCATCTCGTGTGGGTGTGGGGGCAAACCTCAAGACTTAAAGACGCCTAGCACGTCATTTGAGCGCTGGTAGGTACATCTGACCGGCGATACCCTGGCGGGACAAGAAGCTCTCGTCCCGCAAGTTCGTCGAGCAGCCACGGCCAGTGGACTCCTGGAATGAGGCCACCACCCACTCGACCTCAAGCGCAACGACCTCGATGGTCTAAATAAATGTTTTTTCTCTCTCTCTGATCCCACTTGGATGATGCCCGATTCTGCATGCTGTTTCAATGCTTGCTGTTGTCCCGTGGACCATTTCATGTCGCCTGGATGATGTCGAGCAGCATGACAGTCAAGTCACCGAGTGAATCCCTCCTAGTTGCAGTAAAGAGCTTTCCTTTTTAAAGAGCGGTGAATGAGCGCCAGTTCCGTTGTATTAGTTATTTTGTGACGTATGGCCAGGGCACAGTGGTACTCTTCCTCATCGCTAGGGTACACAAATCGACAATACTGCCTTGAATAGTATATATATATATATATATATATATATATATATATATATATATATAGTAAGCACATTTAACGTACACCATCGTTCTCATTTGTATATAGCCATCATCATCCCTGTTCTTCGTGTTTCAGTCTGGGCCGTGCCTGCGGAATAAACGGGTCTGCCAGTGCTCCCTGTCTTGGTCGTCTTACGTCTTTCAATATATATATATATGTATATAAATACATACGCCACATGACTCAGACATAGATACGTATGATTGGATAACGTCCGCTCAGTACATATCTAGAAACCGACAATCGGCATGGATAACTTTGCGTCGAACAGCCACAGTAGAAATATTGGCCAGCCGCCATACGACCGTCTTCAATGCGGTCCTCGTCGTGGGGCTGTCGTCCCGCGCACGAGATACGCTCACATCACACGCACGGCCATCTCTATTGCAAACAACTATTCGATTAACCGAAACACGTTGGTTCACCTGGTATATTGCTTCGCGCAACCCCAAACAAAGCCGGATAGCCATGTACCAGTATGTACCTACCATCATCTTGCGACCCTGTTTCTTGTTTGAACGAAGTAGTTGTAGTAGTGGGGCTGGGAAGTTGAGATTAAATGTTAACCCAGTGGTGCTTTTTCTTGTTTCTTCTTCTAATGTGAGTATAGGGCAGTGTATTGATATTAAGGTGATCTGCTGCCTATGAGGTGTCCCATTTAAACAAATAAAGAATAAAACAAACTCGTTATTTGGTCATTCTTGTCCCATATTTACGCCATTTCCTTTCTCTCTTCCTCTTCTTTTGTCGTTTACGCTGCTCTAGCCAGCCACTTTTGTGTGTGTGTGTATGTCAAGGAAGCACTTTATTTCTTATGAAGTTATTGCCGATTGATTACCAGAGAAGTTTCTCGTCGTCGTCATTGTTTATTTCACGCTTGTCTGTAATCAACGAAACTCTGCTTACACTTTTCTCCCTCCATTGACATCATAGTTGGGCGATTCTACGTGTTCATTAGATCGCTATGTTAGGCGCTCTTTGGGCGCTGTAATCGCATGGTTCATACGTGCGAGACGTGTCCTCTCGTAAGGGACAAAGAAAACCTGGCGTTCCCTTTCGTCGGAGACGAGAATTAGTAGGTAATGATAGCCCGCGAAACAACAATAACGCCAAATAAATCAATTTCCGAGCAAACAAGATGAAATATTTAATGTAGGGCGCGAGAACACTGCCCGCCGAAAGCCGGTGTTTTCGGAGAAATCGAATAATAATGGCAAAGACCAGCGCTCTATAGCATTACTAATTTATGATGACATCATTTCCTCCTCTATAGAGTCTCATTCTTGTGCGCACGTTTGTGTACACTCTCCTTTGTCGAAGTCATTATTGCAATAGTGTTCAAAAATACTTTTCTTTCCGGCACAGCTTTCAATTTTCACAGCAACAATTCCTCGCCAACGCTTAAAACCCTGCTGCTAACTATGCTAACATTTCAAACAGCCGAATGGCTGCAAGAAAATTAAAAAAAAGAATGAGCAGCGCTTTATCTTTGTACGTGGCCTTATATTTCGCAGCTTTCTCCATTGTTTTCTTTTTTAACATCCTAGCATGCTCATTAAGACGACCAGGTTGCCTTTTTAGGAGGCCCATATCGATTGTCTTTGTTATGTCCGGTGTCTGCTGGGTTGTCTCTACTGAATGGACGAGACCATCCATTTTGCCCGTGTCAAATCGCACGGCGACACAAAATGAGCTTATCACTTGTTTTCATCGTTTTTATGTTATCGTTTTGTTGCTCTCTTACATTTTTTTTTTGTTCTGTTCGACGCCCAACCTCCTGCGTTTATTCGGGAACCTCTCAGCGGGACACTGAAAATACCTGTCGAACTGCAAGCGTTCCTTCCTCGCCCGTCCCACGTCCTCTGACAACAATGCACCGCAACCTTATGATATTAATAATGCAGCGTTCGTTTTACGCAGAACCATTAGCCCAGGCAATTGTCGGCACGTGTCCTTTATCGCTCTACGCGCCCCGTACACGTATGATGTGGAAGATTGATTAAAAAAATGACTGGTTCAGTACAAAAAAAGAAAAAAAAAACACGGTAATTAGGTGCACGCATTGCCGACAATGCAAAAATTAATAGTTAAATACGTAAATAAGAGAATCGCCGCTTTCCCAATATATTCAACGGTGAATGTTGTGCATTAGGCCGACCTGACGGCAGAGCATTCGCAAAAGCAAAAATTCAGTGTCGCCTGACAGGTAAGCATTGATTGTGTTAGCAAATTATGAGATGGCTACACGAAGTAAAGTTAGTCGTTTTATTAGATCTTCCAGTATTAAGCAGTCCCTTACTCTCTCTCTCCGCATATATATATATATATATATATATAATCATATCATAAAAAGCCGACAAACAGTGACGCCAAGGACAACATAGGGGAAATTGCTTGTACTTACTAATTGAATTAAAGCAATGATAAATAACGAAAATGAAAATGGATGAACAAACAACTGGCCGCAGGTGGGGAACGAACCCACGTCTTCGCATTACGCATGCAATGCTCTCACCATTGAGCTACCGCGGCACCGTTTTCCCATCCACTTTCTGGGATAGTTATGTCTTACAACTACAATTAACCCTGGGAGTGTTAGCCAGCGCCACCACTCACAAACCTAGGCGGCGGATGTGGCACATCCTTGCTGCCGCAGGCGTCACGAGTACGTGATCTTTTTGGGTGAAGGCAACTGGTCAATAAACGCACATATGCTACCTAAAGGCATCAATGTTGCCGTATTCGAGCCCTCGTTATGTAATGAACGAGAAGAAAGTGAACCGACGGGCCCGATTTTATTAATCATAAGAAGCCAACAAACAGTGACACCAAGGACAACATAGGCGAAATTACTTGTACTTACAAATTCAATTAAAGAAGTGATAAATTAACGAAAATGAAAATGGATGAAAAACAAGTGGTCGCAGATGGGGAACGAACCCCAGCACCTCCACCCTTGTGAGACGTCGGCCGATGCGATGCTTTTATTTCCGAGCAGCCGCCCGAGTCAGAGACGAAGCACCGCACGAGACAAAAGATGATGATGATGAGTCGTATGTACAGATGACGACGACAATATGCCCAAAATGCGCTCACAATATATATATATATATATATATATATATATATATATATATATATATTGTCACCTGTAGTAGTGGGGACAGCTGCAAGAGCAGAGGCACAAGAAGAAAGAAGTGTGCGTGCTAACCGCCCTCGCTCGATATTAGCTCTCGCCGCCGTTTACTCCAGGAGCCAGCTGCTCTCAATAAACGTGGTCAGCCCCCTTTCAAGACTCGTGGCAATATCATCATCATCATCATCAGCCTATATTTATATCCACTGCAGGACGAAGGCCTCTCCCTGCGATCTCCAGTTGGCCCTGTTTTGCGCTAGCTGATTCCCAACTTGCTCCTGCAAATTTCCTAACTTCATCACCTGACCTAGTTTTCTGCCGTCCTCGACTGTGCTTCCCTTCTCTTACCAAGAAGAAGCGGATCCCAGTATGGTCATTTTTTATCACCGCGGGTCTTTCGACTGCATCAAATGGTAGAGAGCCGAACCAACCACAACAAGAAGGGATCGGGTCAGGCCCGCAGAAAGAGCAGCGAGCAGCGTATCAGACCGCTGGAACCAGTCCCTTCACTAAGAAGACACCGATCTGCAAGAAGCTGCCACCGCTACCCAAAGAGGATCTTAAAGTGATTGTCAGACTGCACAAAGGACTCGCCATAAGAGATTTCACCAATCCCTAACTAGCCGAAGCCGTTACCGAAGCGAGTGGAAGCCAGGCTCGTTGTGAAAAATTACTATTACGCAGAACGTCAGGATCTAATATCTTTATAGTATCGACCCCGGAACAAGAAACGGCGGGAAAGTTCACGAAACTAACTGCGATCCAGCTCAACGGCAAGGTGCACGAGATGAACGCTTACGTAGCAACCGGAGAAAGAACGCTCAAAGGTGTTATACACAGACTGGAACAAAAGACAGACCCCGTGGAGCTGAGACATAACTTATGAATAAGAACTCGAGGAGTATAAACCATCTACGCAAGAATGCTAGGGGAATCGAAGAGAGTCGTTATATAAGATTTTACGGTAAGATCCTTCCCAGGTAAGGGGGGTGAGTTGAACTGCTTCCATTTACAGAAATACATTCCAAACATGTAAAATGAGTTGCCAAATAGGGCGTAGGACTGACGTCTGCCCGAACCCCAGCCTTCCTGTATGCCACGTATGCGGGATACAAGAGCCCGACCCCAACCATGATTGTGCCCCAAAATGTGCATCATGCGGAGGAGAACATCTAACATGAGCAAAAGAATGTTTTAAACGACTAAATCCAACGAAATAAGTCGCAAAAAACACGCAAGGGCACTCAAAACCTCGTTGACCAAAACGGCGCCAATACATAGATGGTTCATAACGGACGACACCGAATCGGAGGACGACATGTCGCCAAGGCTACTAGGTAGAACATCACGAACAAGATCCCCATCACCGGAGGGACACCAATCCAGATCGAATTACAGATCAAGATCAAGACAAGAACCTGACATCGTCAAAACACCGTCAGCTCGAAGCGCCTTAAAAGTCCGGGACGTCCTGCATCCAGTGCTTGCATGCCTTCAGTGTGCATCATGGCTACTCAGAAACGAAGATCATTGGACGAAGGCTGTGCGTGTCGATGGAGCAGGAAGCAGCGCGAGAATCTCTGCAGTACTACAAGTCGACTGGTTTATGCTATATATTTGATAGACTTGCTGCGCATCTTCATGTGTGCGCGAAACCAGTGCTCGCTCTCTTCCTCCTATTCGTCTGGTTAACCTCCCTGCCTTCCCTCTCTTCTATGTCTGGTTAATAAATTCAACCTTATCCTTGTCTATCCGTGACTGCCACATAGTTCAAAATGGGTGAAAATGAAGGGAACATTACGGCTAACGTGCATATATATTGCGGGGTTTAATTGCAACATTTGTAAAACATTACTTAAGCAAGCGCTCGAAAGCGCTACGCGGCCGTTGTCCGCTGTTTCCCGGAGTCTTGGGAGAACAATACGTGACACAGTGAATATTCGGTGGGAACTGAGGCCATGTTGGGGTAGATGTCCGGAGAGTTTAACGTTTCTGTCGTTGCAAATAAGTGGTGAATATTTTTCTTCTTATTAAATTTCCATGTGTTATACAGATGTCTATGCTGTCCTCATTAAACTAAACGAGGCACCTTGTTTACATTTTGTGAAAATATGCGGCGAGAGTTGCTTGATATGCAAGCAAAGTTCCAAATGTGCGGGTTGATTACGGTCTTTGTAGTAAACTATACTTATGGAAGCACTTCAGTGTGTTTTAAGACCGCGATGAAGTTAGTTTCGGTCTAGCAAAACATACCATAACCGCCACCAAGATCAAGTTTGCTGAAACTAGGATAAGCATTATGGCTGATGTGCGTGGCGAACTTCAATGCGCTTAAGTTAAGTACGACTAAATGGTTATATGCGAACAACGTTTTAAAGTGTGTGGCGTAATTACGGCCTACTGAATTTCCTCATACAACTTCTCGAAAGAAGCAGTTTCGCGGGAAATTGGGCTGCAATGCTACAAAGTCTTCGTCTTCTTTCTGGCGTTTTACGTGCCAAAACTAGTTCTGATTATGAGGCACGCCGTAGTGGAGGGCTCCGGATTAATTTTGACCAATTGGGGTTTCTTACGTGCACTATAACGTAAGCACATGGGCTTTTTTGCATTTCGCCTCCATCGAAATTCGGCCGCCGCGGCCGGGATTCGATCCCGTGACCTCGTGCTCAGCAGCGCAACGCCTTAACTAACTGAACCATCACGGCGGGTGCAATAAAGCCGCACGCGTCTGCTGTCCTTATTTTTTATTTTTTGGGCAATATTGCCATTTCGATGGAGAGTGGCTTCCGTTGTAAAATAATGCTGTTTCATATCTGCCAATCATGAGGAGGTCAGTATCTCCCCAGTTCACATGATCATACTAACCTCAACTTTAAGGTAAACGAGCTGCTGATCAAAGACATTTTTCAGCTTTTTACGGATCTGATAGTTAATCATTGGCTCGTGCATATGAACCAATTATGTACCGAAGCCGAAATCAAAGCGAGGCACTATGCGGACATGAGCCATAAGAGATAGATAGAGAGAGAAAAGACGTGCGGAAAAAAGTAGCGGAACGAGCCGGTCGCTATCGACCGCAGTGCCTGCAGCTTCCGTTAATCGGCTCCGTACGAGCGCCCGGCCCAGAGCGGCCACCATTTGCGCGGCGTGTTCATTATTCACACCGCCGAGATCACACCCTCTCCAAGCACCTACCTTACAGCACGGGGCATTCGTGAACCCTTTCCCTCACCCTCTCCCGGTGCTCTTTTCAATCGCTTCTCGGTTCTAACCTGCGTTGTCGCTCAGTCCTTCCTCTTTTTTTTTTTCTTTCTTTGGTCCTTCTTTTTTCATTGGAACTATCAATCTCCATCGCGCTCTTTCCCTAACCTTTAATTTATGCTTCGCTCTTTCTTTCTATGACGTTATCCTCTTACTCTGTCATTGCCAATTCTTATGTTTCATGATTGCCTTGGTGCCCCGTTTTGAATTCTTTTTTCATTACCGATGCTACTTTGGGCGCCTATTCGGTCCCGCGACTACGCTGGATATACGACTTTTCATCGTGTACCCGTGAATCCTGCGAGCGCTATCATACTTCACCCGAACATGTCTAAGCGACGTTTCGTAAATTCTGCGGAAGGTTTCATGGCGAACTTGCCTTTGAACTGGTAGCCTTATCTGTCATCGTTTTAAAGCCACTATTCTTCTATTTCAATGCTTTTTTTGACTTTGCGTATGATATGTGAGATCGTTAGAAGCCAATCTGACGAGTGTGGTTTACTTCTAATAGTTGCTGGCCATTTACGCCGAACTTTGGTGGACTTTATAGAATATAGTGTTACCAATTTTGAATATCAACATAGCTTTTTCTGAAACATTATCGTACCACTGTGACTTTTGCTCCTCGCTGCTCCTTCATAAATGAAATTCTTGGCCGAAGTGATTTCAAGGCCTTGTCGACAGGATGAAATACGTAGTGGCATACGACATCAGGCTGTACTTGCTCAAGGAAGTTGTTGGTGGTGGCAAGAAGGCCACACAAACCGAGGGTAACAGTGTGGATGGTAGAACGATGTTTAGCTTTTACCCATATTCATGAGCGTAGAAGAAACATATACCGGTCATTGAACTGTTCGCAATCGTTTCTGAGTAACATGAAAAAACACTGGACACTTGGGTGATCTTGGAAAGGCACTAGGTTGCTACGTTTTAGGTTCACGTTAGAGAGCACTAGGGGATCAAATTTAAACCAGAGCCCCGAACTCATGTGCTCCATAACCAGATAGGCGTTTTGGTAACATAAAGCAACTGAGTTTGTGACTATATTTACACAAATAACTCGTCGGCACACAATAACTCATCGAAACATTTCTTCGAAAGCTTACCGTTGCGATTCCATAATTATGAGTTTATAAAGGCGCCTGGCATCTCTGGCGCTGCGCTACAACAATATTTTAGGGCACAAATTTGACTCTATTAGCAGCCAACTAATCCATAAAAAGGGCTCATTAGTGTAGTTTTTGAAATCGACTGGCCTCAGTAGCCAATTGTATTGGCGTGACGGGCAGCTGAACGTGTTGCCACTGCTAGGCCGCGATTTTGTAGCGAGGCATTATGACTTATTCTACTCTAGTCTTATCATCCACCGCTCACGGCCGGCTGATCCCGTTGATAACGTGAGCGGACCGTCGCTCCAACCACTGACAAATCGCGATGAGCGCGAAAAGGCATTATTACCGGAAAGGCATCGCTACAAAATACCGGCCCTAGTGCTTTCCTTCCACCCTTTCTTTCTTTCTTTCTTTCTTTCTTTCTTTCTTTCTTTCTTTCTTTCTTTCTTTCTTTCCTTCTTTCCTTCTTTTCATTCTTTAAACGAGCCTTCCCCCTGTGCAGGATAGCAAACCGTACGCACGTCTGGTTGCCCTCCCTACATTTCCTCTCTCCCCTCCTCCTTCTGCAAAATGGTTGTAAGGCTGGAAATGAACTCATCGATACAGAGAAAGCATTACCAGAGTGAACAGATCTCGGCACATTATTAGTAAAAATTGGTTTCTGTGAACCAATACCAGCGTAGTCGAATTTCCACAATCTATATACGACAGCTTCAATCAGTGTATGGACTAAGACCGTCCCTTTGTAAACTTATTGAACATTATACCCAGGTCGCAATCTTGTACGTGTTCCAAACACTGGCACTCACCTCCACTCACTCACACTCACTGGCACTCACTCACACTCACCTCCCCTCACACTCACCGGCACTCACGTGCACTCACACTCACTGGCACTCACTCGCACTCACACTCACTGGCACTCACGCGCACTCGCACTCACTTCCACTCGCACTCACTGGCACTCACTCACACTCGCACTCACCTGCACTCACACTCACTGACACTCACTCGCACTCACCTGCACTCACACTCAGTGGCACTCACTCGCACTCACATTCACGCCTTTGAAATGAGTGCGAGTGAGTGTGAGTGAGTGCACTCATGAGTGAGTGCGCCGACCTATGGTTCCAAAAGCCGATATTCTGTTTCGCCTCACGCGATTGTCATACGCCACGCCGATATCGCGGCCTCGGCCAATCTAGGCCAATCGCGTGAGGCGAAACCGAACGTCGGCTATTCAAACACGTACAAGATAGCAGCCCTAGTCTCTACTTGCCACGAGGTTTATCGCACAAACTTGAAGATTTGTTAGGAACCAGTAATCGAGTTCTTCCCGCAGTGTTTGCTTCCTGTTTATTATGAGTGGTACTTTTGCTGCATTGATTTTGTTCTAATTTCTCTGCTTTGCGAAGCCACCTGTGATGTTCTTTGTGCTGCCAGCTTGACTTTGTTGCGGTTGTATCGCGCTTTCTTCTTGTTTTGCGATAAGTTTTTGAAACCGATCGCCAACACTGCCACCGCTACTCGGTCTGTGCACGCCTGCATCGATTCTATCATTAAGTAAACTGAGACGCAGTTAATGAAAACGCGGCAAGGTAGTTGAAGGAACGGACCAATAGATGTGCAGTGAACAGGAGCCTAATAAAGTATGCAACAAAATGCCGAAACCATGCACGAGACTGAAGTATGAATTATTAAGCATCTCTCAAGCTAATGTATCTAGTGGATCAATTCTGCGATCGTCTGGTTAGCCTCCACCACGATAGCTTGTTCGCCGGCTATTGTCGGTTTTTTTTTCTTTCCGGTTTCTCTCTTCGATCTGATATCGACATCTGACGCACTGAATTCATTTTAGCGGCTGCTTCTTTTGCGACTTCTTGGGAACTACGTGATGAACAAGACTAAACTAGCAGGGCGCAATGCACTCGTGCACTTTTAGTGTAGTCTAGTATCATTATTCATGCAGTTCTCAGGATGTCACGTAACATGTGTATCAGACTGGGACTGTCGCCGATGAATCCGAGAGCACCAATGCAGCTGCGGCATTTATTGTCAGTGCTTATATAGACCATCATCGGTCGATGCGCAACAGAGTGCGCATCACGTGCCATGGTCTGCATGACCCAGTACTACAGAATATGTACCGACAAACTTGGTTTGCCCCATCTGGCCTCTTTCGCGGCATATTCGGTGGCTCGTGGGATTCAGTTTTTAGCATCTTGTAAGTATCTGTAAGTATTTATTCGTTTTCTTTGTTCGCCTAATGATATGTTTTCTTTCGCATTTGATTTTGTCTTTAAACGGACACTAAAGATAAATGCTAGGTCAGTCTAGACTGATCAACCATTATTTGAAATCTTTATTTTTGTTACTATCGGGGTAATAGGGTCAATATTACAGGAGAAACTGAAATCAAAATTTTCATGTATTGAAATTTGCTTGAACACCGTTACGTGAGTGTAATGCCACGAATTTTACAGTCACTTTTTTTTTTATGCGATGAGCATTGTTAAGGCACTTCACGCATTTTCCAGGGCTGTCTGCCTGCCTTTCTGTCTGTCTAAAACCGTTTCTTCCGCCCACTTGGGCCCCTGGGTAGTCCATGGTCTAACAGTTAGAGCGTCGGGCCGCTGTGATGAGAGAACCGTGTTGGAATACAATCGTCGGGCCAACTTGGCTCACGGATACGTGACATTTGGTAAGCGCAGCTCATCAGTGAAACTGTTTCACGCGAAGTTGTGATAGTGCGTATATGTGCCAGTGCTTATGTGTCGTTCTTCAATGAGCCTCTTTCACCACAACTTGCATCACTGAGTATGTGAACCTAGCTATGCGTGAAACTTCGATGAACCTCTTTAACACCAACTTGGGTAACTGTGTATGCACCACTTGGTACGTGCCTCATGCTATGTGCCTCTCTTCAATAAACGTGTTTCACGCCAACTTGAGTCGCTGGGTGTGTGTCGTCGGGTATGTGCCACTTATCAATGAATCTCTTTGACACCAACTTGGGTCAATGGCTGTGATCCACTGGGTATGGGCCATTCTTCAATGACAAAAATACAACAAGAAATTGTTCATATTGGCACTGGACGGAGTCGAATTCGCGTCATATACATTCAGACAATCTTGTCTGGATATAGACGGTTTTCAGCAGCGGCGCACGGGCGCGGCCATGTTTGATCACGTGATTGCGCCGGCATGACTGGCCTTGGGTTGAAGGCCAGCGAAGGAGCGAAGGAGCCGTACTGCTGTGGGCGACGGTGCGGCAAGCGGCGTTGTTTCGGGTCCACCGATGGACAGCGGCTGGATCGACGACACAAAGCTTTGTCCCATGGTTCAACGATCATGTAAGTGAACCATTGTTTGTTATTTTAACGTTGTATGTGCTCGCGCCGGAGCGCTCTGGCGCTCGATCATCGTGCATGCGCGTCGCTCGTTGGCGCCGAGCGATTCGAGCTCATGGAGGCTTCTTGTGCGGCGTTCACGTCAGTTCGCTAGTTCTTTTTCTTTTTGTGGTTAGTGTGGTGTACTTAAGCTACGATCTGAGCTGTTTGAAGTGGTTGCCCAGCCTCTCGCGCTTTGCTTGACGGCCTCGAATGTGTATGCTTGAGCGCCGAGTGAAAAATCCGTGCCCGCTTGTGTGTTGACATCTCGCTCGCTGGTATTTTAGCTTCCCACATACGTTGAGGCAAGCGTTTGCCTCGATATTGGTGCACTGATCTCTGCAGAATTGACCTGTGCGGCGGGCACGCAATAGTTTCGCGTAGTTGACTTGAGAGCTGCAGATTGTGATTGTTGGATCCACTAACTGAATGCCCCCGAACGGGTTTTGTTTCATAGTAAAACCCGTGTCACACGGGCACGTTCGATCGCAATTGAGCCTCGATCCGAATCCAGTCGGTCGTGATCCGCAAATCGTAATCGAAGTGTCCGATTTCGATCGGAGACCGACGTAAGCAGCTTCCAGCTCAGTGTGAGAGAAAACGAGGTACAACGAGAAAGAAAGAGATCCGAAGAAATAACCCTCTAAAAAGGCCGTTTTATTTTTTATGCACGTATAATTTTGAAAATCTTTGTGCTGCGTCGACGCCATGCACGTAGTTCTGAGAGTTTGAACTTTCCAAACTCTTCATAGGCGAGCAACACCAGCTTAGTAATCAAATATGTATGAATTATTGAAACGCCAGAATTATAATTTATAAATCCAAACGATGAGTTTAATATCAGACTGTATCTATCGTGTTATTTTAGTTATTTCAAACATCTGCGGATGTCTTGAGGAGTAAATAAAAAATCAGCTTTCTTTCATTGCCATTTTTTTTTCATTCCCGCAGTACATACAAATGTTTCTCCCCTATTTCAGTTGTTTACGACTACATGGTCAAGGCAATCGACCAAGATGGGAAGCCTGCACTGGACTACAGGGGGTTTGCAGAGGGCATCAACCTTTTTGACAGTGGCAATGTTGGGAAAGCTTTGTGTCAATCCAAGGATGGCATCTGCAGCATAAAGCTGTGTTCCAAGCTGCAGTGTTGGGTAGGGATAGTCCTTGGTTGGACGCCCATCAACAAAGTGAATAGAACATGCCTGAAAGAAAAGGGTGATTCGTGTAATATTTACAATGGTTTGCTTTTATTTGAACGTAAGAATAAAGGAGTCCACATAAATAAAAAGCACGCACATGGGTAACGCATGCAGTTCTTATTGCAAACTGCCACAAATGTGACAAAAAAGGCAATAGCAATCTGCTGCCAATGTCTTTTCCATAATCACAAATAATGTCATAATTTCATAGTGTCAATAATGCCACAATTTCGCGATGTCAAAAGAGGCTATGAAAATTAAAGTAAATAATATATATTCAGCATGCGCTTTGGGGGAAACCTGAAAGACACAAGGCAGAAGGAAACAGCTGATTTGTAGTTACCACTACTTTAATACGCAGCTAATCAAATAATGTCAAACGGTAAGCTTGAAATTATTTACTTTGATTTTCATGGTTTCTCTTGACATTTACGATAAACGATACGATAAACACGCAACCAACGCTTCTAGCGTTGTTTAAACACATAATTTTGTGCTACAGCGTCAACACAGCTACCTTTCGCGCACCTGTGGCCACAACAACGCCAGGTCTACGTTCTGATCACACCGTGCATCCGAAACAGCAGCGAAACCAAGATATGTAAAATCAGACGCGCAGGCAGGAATTCGTCAAGCTTAGCGATTTAAAAATGCGATTCAGATAGCACTTTTCCAATCTTTTTGCAGGAGTTCTCACCGCGGACAACTAATACGCCTTAATGGCACCGATCCCGGCGCATATACGCACGTGGCGTGTAATTTCGCTTAAGGATAAAACATCACTGATAGCAGGTAACTGTTCCAATACGATATCGCTAATGCTTGTGTTCTGCCACGGAAACACCGCACGGTGACCTTAATGTACAGCAAGCGCAAGATGGGAAGTTGATACACTATTCCGCACGCCGAGCGCGTTCGCTTATTCGGTACTATGATCTGCCACTTACTCTTGCCGATGTGCCTAATTGAAGTTCTTTCTCTGTGGTTCGCTATCCAGCATTGTCGGGTGAGCTTTGTTTTTCTTTCCTTGAGGAAATCGGCGCATGGAAAACGGCCTCGGCACGGGCAGTCTTGATGCAGCTGTGGCGCGTGTATTTCACACACCGACGTGTTCCACAGCTTATGTCGCCATCACAGTTTTTGCATCCGACCACA
>NC_051157.2:78746675-78945381 GCF_013339745.2 Dermacentor silvarum
CGTATGGCCCGCGACGCAGAGCTGATAGCACAGATTGTAGGGCTGCCTTTGAGTCACTGAAGATTGACCATTGTCGAGGTGACTCCCGATTGACGAAACGAAGTGCCGCATGAAGAGCAGCTAGTTCCTCAGATGTCGATGCCGTTGGGTGGTCAGTCCTGAAGCTAATGGTAATAGCTCTTGCTGAGACAACCACAGCACCGGACGAACACTGGAGGTTTGATTGTGCCCCAAAATGTGCATCATGCGGAGGAGAACATCTAACATGAGCAAAAGAATGTTTTAAACGACTAAATCCAACGAAAGAAGTCGCAAAAAAACACGCAAGGGCACTCAAAACCTCGTTGACCAAAACGGCGCCAATACATAGATGGTTCGTAACGGACGACACCGAATCGGAGGACGACATGTCGCCAAGGCTACTAGGTAGAACATCAAGAACAAGATCCCCATCACCGGAGGGACACCAATCCAGATCGAATTACAGATCAAGATCAAGACAAGAACCTGACATCGTCAAAACACCGTCAGCTCGAAGCGCCTTAAAAGTCCGGGACGTCCTGCATCCAGTGCTTGCATGCCTTCAGTGTGCATCATGGCTACTCAGACACGAAGATCATTGGACGAAGGCTGTGCGTGTCGATGGAGCAGGAAGCAGCGCGAGAATCTCTGCAGTACTACAAGTCGACTGGTTTATGCTATATATTTGATAGACTTGCTGCGCATCTTCATGTGTGCGCGAAACCAGTGCTCGCTCTCTTCCTCCTATTCGTCTGGTTAACCTCCCTGCCTTCCCTCTCTTCTATGTCTGGTTAATAAATTCAACCTTATCCTTGTCTATCCGTGACTGCCACATAGTTCAAAATGGGTGAAAATGAAGGGAACATTACGGCTAACGTGCATATATATTGCGGGGTTTAATTGCAACATTTGTAAAACATTACTTAAGCAAGCGCTCGAAAGCGCTACGCGGCCGTTGTCCGCTGTTTCCCGAGTCTTGGGAGAACAATACGTGACACAGTGAATATTCGGTGGGAACTGAGGCCATGTTGGGGTAGATGTCCGGAGAGTTTAACGTTTCTGTCGTTGCAAATAAGTGGTGAATATTTTTCTTCTTATTAAATTTCCATGTGTTATACAGATGTCTATGCTGTCCTCATTAAACTAAACGAGGCACCTTGTTTACATTTTGTGAAAATATGCGGCGAGAGTTGCTTGATATGCAAGCAAAGTTCCAAATGTGCGGGTTGATTACGGTCTTTGTAGTAAACTATACTTATGGAAGCACTTCAGTGTGTTTTAAGACCGCGATGAAGTTAGTTTCGGTCTAGCAAAACAAACCATAACCGCCACCAAGATCAAGTTTGCTGAAACTAGGATAAGCATTATGGCTGATGTGCGTGGCGAACTTCAATGCGCTTAAGTTAAGTACGACTAAATGGTTATATGCGAACAACGTTTTAAAGTGTGTGGCGTAATTACGGCCTACTGAATTTCCTCATACAACTTCTCGAAAGAAGCAGTTTCGCGGGAAATTGGGCTGCAATGCTACAAAGTCTTCGTCTTCTTTCTGGCGTTTTACGTGCCAAACTAGTTCTGATTATGAGGCACGCCGTAGTGGAGGGCTCCGGATTAATTTTGACCAATTGGGGTTTCTTACGTGCACTATAACGTAAGCACACGGGCTTTTTTGCATTTCGCCTCCATCGAAATTCGGCCGCCGCGGCCGGGATTCGATCCCGTGACCTCGTGCTCAGCAGCGCAACGCCTTAACTAACTGAACCATCACGGCGGGTGCAATAAAGCCGCACGCGTCTGCTGTCCTTATTTTTTATTTTTTGGGCAATATTGCCATTTCGATGGAGAGTGGCTTCCGTTGTAAAATAATGCTGTTTCATATCTGCCAATCATGAGGAGGTCAGTATCTCCCCAGTTCACATGATCATACTAACCTCAACTTTAAGGTAAACGAGCTGCTGATCAAAGACATTTTTCAGCTTTTTACGGATCTGATAGTTAATCATTGGCTCGTGCATATGAACCAATTATGTACCGAAGCCGAAATCAAAGCGAGGCACTATGCGGACATGAGCCATAAGAGATAGATAGAGAGAGAAAGACGTGCGGAAAAAAGTAGCGGAACGAGCCGGTCGCTATCGACCGCAGTGCCTGCAGCTTCCGTTAATCGGCTCCGTACGAGCGCCCGGCCCAGAGCGGCCACCATTTGCGCGGCGTGTTCATTATTCACACCGCCGAGATCACACCCTCTCCAAGCACCTACCTTACAGCACGGGGCATTCGTGAACCCTTTCCCTCACCCTCTCCCGGTGCTCTTTTCAATCGCTTCTCGGTTCTAACCTGCGTTGTCGCTCAGTCCTTCCTCTTTTTTTTTTTTTTTTCTTTCTTTGGTCCTTCTTTTTTCATTGGAACTATCAATCTCCATCGCGCTCTTTCCCTAACCTTTAATTTATGCTTCGCTCTTTCTTTCTATGACGTTATCCTCTTACTCTGTCATTGCCAATTCTTATGTTTCATGATTGCCTTGGTGCCCCGTTTTGAATTCTTTTTTCATTACCGATGCTACTTTGGGCACCTATTCGGTCCCGCGACTACGCTGGATATACGACTTTTCATCGTGTACCCGTGAATCCTGCGAGCGCTATCATACTTCACCCGAACATGTCTAAGCGACGTTTCGTAAATTCTGCGGAAGGTTTCATGGCGAACTTGCCTTTGAACTGGTAGCCTTATCTGTCATCGTTTTAAAGCCACTATTCTTCTATTTCAATGCTTTTTTGACTTTGCGTATGATATGTGAGATCGTTAGAAGCCAATCTGACGAGTGTGGTTTACTTCTAATAGTTGCTGGCCATTTACGCCGAACTTTGGTGGACTTTATAGAATATAGTGTTACCAATTTTGAATATCAACATAGCTTTTTCTGAAACATTATCGTACCACTGTGACTTTTGCTCCTCGCTGCTCCTTCATAAATGAAATTCTTGGCCGAAGTGATTTCAAGGCCTTGTCGACAGGATGAAATACGTAGTGGCATACGACATCAGGCTGTACTTGCTCCAGGAAGTTGTTGGTGGTGGCAAGAAGGCCACACAAACCGAGGGTAACAGTGTGGATGGTAGAACGATGTTTAGCTTTTACCCATATTCATGAGCGTAGAAGAAACATATACCGGTCATTGAACTGTTCACAATCGTTTCTGAGTAACATGAAAAAACACTGGACACTTGGGTGATCTTGGAAAGGCACTAGGTTGCTACGTTTTAGGTTCACGTTAGAGAGCACTAGGGGATCAAATTTAAACCAGAGCCCCGAACTCATGTGCTCCATAACCAGATAGGCGTTTTGGTAACATAAAGCAACTGAGTTTGTGACTATATTTACACAAATAACTCGTCGGCACACAATAACTCATCGAAACATTTCTTCGAAAGCTTACCGTTGCGATTCCATAATTATGAGTTTATAAAGGCGCCTGGCATCTCTGGCGCTGCGCTACAACAATATTTTAGGGCACAAATTTGACTCTATTAGCAGCCAACTAATCCATAAAAAGGGCTCATTAGTGTAGTTTTTGAAATCGACTGGCCTCAGTAGCCAATTGTATTGGCGTGACGGGCAGCTGAACGTGTTGCCACTGCTAGGCCGCGATTTTGTAGCGAGGCATTATGACTTATTCTACTCTAGTCTTATCATCCACCGCTCACGGCCGGCTGATCCCGTTGATAACGTGAGCGGACCGTCGCTCCAACCACTGACAAATCGCGATGAGCGCGAAAAGGCATTATTACCGGAAAGGCATCGCTACAAAATACCGGCCCTAGTGCTTTCCTTCCACCCTTTCTTTCTTTCTTTCTTTCTTTCTTTCCTTCTTTTCATTCTTTAAACGAGCCTTCCCCCTGTGCAGGATAGCAAACCGTACGCACGTCTGGTTGCCCTCCCTACATTTCCTCTCTCCCCTCCTCCTTCTGCAAAATGGTTGTAAGGCTGGAAATGAACTCATCGATACAGAGAAAGCATTACCAGAGTGAACAGATCTCGGCACATTATTAGTAAAAATTGGTTTCTGTGAACCAATACCAGCGTAGTCGAATTTCCACAATCTATATACGACAGCTTCAATCAGTGTATGGACTAAGACAGTCCCTTTGTAAACTTATTGAACATTATACCCAGGTCGCAATCTTGTACGTGTTCCAAAAGCCGATATTCTGTTTCGCCTCACGCGATTGTCATACGCCGCGCCGATATCGCGGCCTCGACCAATCTAGGCCAATCGCGTGAGGCGAAACCGAACGTCGGCTATTCAAACACGTACAAGATAGCAGCCCTAGTCTCTACTTGCCACGAGGTTTATCGCACAAACTTGAAGATTTGTTAGTAACCAGTAATCGAGTTCTTCCCGCAGTGTTTGCTTCCTGTTTATTATGAGTGGTACTTTTGCTGCATTGTTTTTTTTTTCTAATTTCTCTGCTTTGCGAAGCCACCTGTGATGTTCCTTGTGCTGCCAGCTTGACTTTGTTGCGGTTTTATCGCCTTCTCTTCTTGTTTTGCGATAAGTTTTGAAACGATCGCCAACACTGCCACCCGCTACTCGGTCTGTGCCGCCTGCATCGATTCTATCATTAAGTAAACTGAGACGCAGTTAATGAAAACGCGGCAAGGTAGTTGAAGGAACGGACCAATAGATGTGCAGTGAACAGGAGCCTAATAAAGTATGCAACAAAATGCCGAAACCATGCACGAGACTGAAGTATGAATTATTAAGCATCTCTCAAGCTAATGTATCTAGTGGATCAATTCTGCGATCGTCTGGTTAGTCTCCACCACGATAGCTTGTTCGCCGGCTATTGTCGGTTTTTTTTTTCTTTCCGGTTTCTCTCTTCGATCTGATATCGACATCTGACGCACTGAATTCATTTTAGCGGCTGCTTCTTTTGCGACTTCTTGGGAACTACGTGATGAACAAGACTAAACTAGCAGGGCGCAATGCACTCGTGCTCTTTTAGTGTAGTCTAGTATCATTATTCATGCAGTTCTCAGGATGTCAACGTAACATGTGTATCATCCCCAAACAGGTTGATAAGAGACTGAGACTGTCGCCGATGAATCCGAGAGCAGCAATGCAGCTGCGGCATTTATTGTCAGTGCTTATATAGACCATCATCGGTCGATGCGCAACAGAGTGCGCATCACGTGCCATGGTCTGCATGACCCAGTACTACAGAATATGTACCGACAAACTTGGTTTGCTCCATCTGGCCTCTTTCGCGGCATATTCGTGGCTCGTGGGATTCAGTTTTTAGCATCTTGTAAGTATCTGTAAGTATTTATTCGTTTTCTTTGTTCGCCTAATGATATGTTTTCTTTCGCATTTGATTTTGTCTTTAAACGGACACTAAAGATAAATGCTAGGTCAGTCTAGACTGATCAACCATTATTTGAAATCTTTATTTTTGTTACTATCGGGGTAATAGGGTCAATATTACAGGAGCAACTGAAACCAAAAGTTTCATGTATTGAAATTTACTTGAACACCGTTACGTGAGTGTAATGCCACAGATTTTACAGTCAGTTTTTTTTATGCAATGAGCATTGTTAAGGCACTTTACGCATTTTCCAGGGCTGTCTGCCTGCCTTTCTGCCTGTCTAAAACCGTTTCTACCGCCCACTTGGGCCCCTGGGTAGTCCATGGTTTAACAGTTAGAGCGTCGGGCCGCTGTGATGAGCGAACCGGGTTGGAATACATTCATCGGGCCAACTTGGCTCAAAGATATGTGACATTTGGTAAGCGCAGCTCATCAGTGAAACTGTTTCACGCGAAGTTGTGATAGTGCGTATGTGCCAGTGCTTATGTGTCGTTCTTCAAAGAGCCTCTTTCACCACAACTTGCATCACTGAGCATGTGAACCTAGCTATGCGTGAAACTTCGATGAACCTCTTCAACACCAACTTGGGTAACTGTGTATGCACCACTTGGCACGTGCCTCATGCTATGTGCCTCTCTTCAGTAAACGTGTTTCACGCCAACTTGAGTCGCTGGGTGTGTGTCGTCGGGTATGTGCCACTTATCAATGAATCTCTTTGACACCAACTTGGGTCAATGGCTGTGAGCCACTGGGTATGGGCCATTCTTCAATGACAAAAATAAAACAAGAAATTGTTCATATTGGCACTGGACGGAGTCGAATATATAGATTCGGACAATCCTGTCTGGATATATATTCACACACGCACCGCGTGGAGACTTTGATGCGGCAGCGCTAGATGTCGCAACGTGTCCGGAGTTCGGAACCGTGATAAAGCAGCCGGGCTTCATACGTGGCTCACACCTGACGCGTTTCGGCGGTTGCAATGCGGTGTGTCGATATATTTCTTCGATGCTAATCGAATGAGATTGGCTTTGCCGTATCGCGTAAACATATTTGATGCATTGTGACGAAGTAAAAACACGTCAAACTTGCTAACTCCAACATTAGCATCGCTTAGAACTTGTTGTAGTCCATCCTTGCCAATAAACAATCAACTAGCCCCCAAGCAGAAGCCATCAGAATGCATGACATCACGACGAGTCGATGCGTAAATTTCAAGAGGGCCTCGCCACCGGTTTCTCCTCGGTCTCGCTGAGCGAGGCCCTTTTCACATAAACAGTGGCCCTTGTGCTATTGTAAAAGCGTATTATACAAAGACAGATCCAATAATTTTTCACTTCAGTGTCTGTAAATTTTACAGGCTTTTGTGTTGCTTCGTCTCCTTATAATATAATTCATTGCAGATTTTTCTCGCAAGCTCTCCCACAAGTGCTCATTCCACGACATAGACGTCTGAGCTTTACGAGCCATTTCGTGCTGTATTAGCAGGAAATCTGACGAAATGGCAGTCTGAAAAACTGGCACAGAACCAACTTTATGTAGACCTCTTGAAAACCCGCTTCACAAATTAAGATCTTTGCAAACTGCATTGGATCGATAGCAGCGGAGAATGTTAGCAGCGGCGGGAATAGAAACACGCAATAAAAGTGGAATACACACGTCAGCCACAGTCTCTTATTGAAAGAGTAGAATAATGCTGTGTTGAGAGAACCCTTGTTCCCAACTCCTCAGCGGCGATTGATATAGTGCTCCGGTCCGCATAATACTCAGTCCCCGGTTCTTCGAAGAACTTAGTATGATGGTATCTACACTCCTATGAAATGCTGAGGCGCCGGACGACATGCAATTGATATTTATGATAGGTATCACTACAAAAAATTGTCGCAGTTTCACCGGAAAGGCGAAGCATCAATTGCGATAGCAAATTAGTAGAGAGCTGTACGGAGTAAGGATACTAGTTTTATCAGCTGTATAAACTTGGGCATGCAGCAGCACCAGCAACGCGCAGAACTGTTGTCGACGCCGTCGGCCTTTTTGCCCGCATTCGCACCGAACGCGCGCGGCGTTGGTGACTTGCCGGTGCCTCTCGGGGCGGCTCAGAGGCTTTCGACGAGATCAGAACGAGACACTTGTCGAGCAGCGTCGGAAGTCTTTACCACCTTCTCGCCTCGCAATGTTCTTATATAAATAGGCATTTGGTGCCGCAGCTAAATGTCGCCTCCCCTCCCTCCCTCCCGTACCCCCACGGCCTTTCGCGTGACGGAAGAAGTCGTGTTTGCTCGGTATATATGGCGATTGTAAAGGAGGAAACAGACGCTTAATTCTGCAGCCCTTCAGGGAGTACGGCGCAGAACGCGCGCTTGCTCTCCACTGTGCGTTTGCTCCCCGTGAAAGCGCGCGTCCCTCGCGCCCTTTCACTCGCACATACAGCATACGGCGCGCGGCGACGATTTCATCGCCGTTGACGTCATACGGAACCTCACGGCGACGGCAACGCCGACGACAGAAATCCGCTTTGGAGTGTCCATATAATTCTTATCGTAATAAAACTAATATGCTAAACATTCGACAAATTTAATAGCAATGTACGTACATATGCGATAGAACGGAACACATGTAGATCCACGGCACCCGGGCGAAACAATCATGGATTATCACGATTTATTACATAGGAGTACTTTGACAGCTCGAAAAAGTAAATTAATGTTGTTTTTCATTTATATACAGGATAATAAAACATCTTATTTGGCATTTCATTCACTCATTCATTCATCCTATTTACTCTGTATAGGCATTTTAAACGCTATGCAGCGTTATATAGGTGCTTTAACGGACAAATAGAGTACTTACGTGCTCCATTTGGCTGAGTACCCGACAGGCCTCTAATGAAAGAGAAATAATTGGGAGCTTAGGATCTATCGCGGACTGCACAGAAAACCTCTAGAGCCCTGCTGTACGTTTTGATTATGGCTGGGCTGCACCAACGGCTATTAATACGCAGTGAACACTGTTGTGGGTGGCCGCGGATCACCTTTTCTCTTCTCATCTTTTTTTTTTCTACTTCCATTCCGAATCCCGCAGTGTAGGATAGAAGACCAGATGCAACCGCGTGTGGTACTGTTGAATAAAACTTAAAATAAAGTGTGGGCCGCTTATCGAACAAAAGTTACTGGGAACCAGGCCTCGCAGCTCATCAGCACATCAGCATCATGTGGCCACTGCAGCCACACGATGCCTTGTGAAGTTTCTGAGGAAGACGGCCTTGAGTGCCCCGTTGCAAACACGCTGAGCTGTGCCTATTGCACGTGATTGATCTGAACTTATGTCTTTTCTCTCTCTTTCACTCCTCCTCAACACATCGCCATCATCATCATCACCTTATATTTGAGTACAGTGTAGGACAAAGCCTTCTCCCTGCGATATACAATTATCCCTGTCATGCGCTAGCTGATTCCAACTTGCGCCTGCCAATTTCCTAATTTCATCACCGCACCTAGTTTTCTGCTGCACTCGACGGCACTTCCCATCCATTGGCACCCACTCTGTAACTGTACAAGTCCACCGGTTATCTAACCTACGCAATAAATCGCCTGTCCAGCTTAATTTTTCCCCCTTAATGTCAACTAGAATATTGGCTATCCCCGTTAGCTCTCTGATCCACACCGCTCTCATCCTGTCTCTTAACGTTATCTCTAAAATTTTTCGTTCCATCGCTCTTTGAACGGATCTTAACTTTTTCTCGAGCTTCCTTTTAGCCTCCTAGTTTCTGCCCCATATGCTAGCACCGGTACAATGCAATGCTGGTACACTTTTCTTTTCAACGACAGTGGTAAGATCCCATGCAGATTTGGTAATGTCTGCTGTATGCAATCATACCCATTTCTATTCTTCTGTAAATTTCCTTCTCATCGTCAGGGTCCCCTGTGAGTAATCGACCTAGATAAACGTACTCCAATACAGATTCTAGAGGCTGACTGACCCAAGACACATGTAGGGTAGCAAACGGATAAAGTATTGTCAAACTTCCTGGCTTTGTTTGCGTGCTTCTCTATGAGAGTGAGGCAACATTCCACGGGAGGGCATATATAGTTCGGATTTTATAAAAGCAGGTTTATAGATGCAGCAGAAGCAGGGCACAAACATTGTGGTCTTTGCTATGTCCTTATTTTCCTTTTGCATCGTATAAGCACTCGTCATCTATACTTCGAACTATGCTATCCCATCCAGTCCAACGCTAAATCATATTAGAGCCCCCCGCCCTCACTTTACATAGATTCAATACTGTTACTACCTGTGTATGTCGAGCAGTTGTTTTCCTCAATAGACACGATCAGACAGCGTGAGTCTACCTTTTTTGGCTGATCACTTGAAAATGCGGACATTACGTCCTCTAATTTGCAATGTCACGTTCTGTTCGCTGGAAACAAATCCGGAGAAGTAATTTGGGATCTTCTTGCAAAATCGGAAAGAGACTAGCTAGCCCAGTCCCGTGATAGATGACACAATCAGCGTCTTGCGAACATAAACATCGGAACTTCAAACTCGGCTTGCACAATGAAAACGCCGGGGCCTTCGTGTTACCTTGGTCATTGCGTCCATGTTCATGAGTGGTGTGGTTAAAATGTGGCACGCATGACGGACCCGAGTTGCATGTAGCTAGGAGCATTTGTATATCGTGAACAACATAGAAACATTTGTTTTGTGCACGAGCATTATAATTGACGTTTCAATGTTACATCTAATCATTATTTTTCAACATTCACATCGTTTTGAGCCCTATTATTATACCAGAGAAGAGAAATAGCTGGCACCAACAACAGGCACCGACCACTCCTTTAATACAGCTAATAATATTTATAAGGAAACTCGGGAGATTGTCCAGTACTGATTTAGTGGAGTGATTAATGTAGAAAAAGTGAGCCACTGAAACATATGCGCAGAGTGGCAGACATCATGCCCCCATGGCGGCGGAAGTATTTCTCTGTATCGTCACTAGATCGTGTTCGAATACTGTTATCTCTTGAGCTACGACACATACTTGGTGGATGAACTAACGCGACCTGTTGTTGCGACTTCGGGAGATGTGAAAAGGAGTCTTCGATTTGGCGAAGGAGAAGCGAAGAACTTTGTACAGTATGTACACTAGCTTGTAAAAAATATCCGAAAGATAGCGTGCATATAGCGGCCAAATCGAGGTCAGAACCGACTGGATTGGCTGACGGCGTTTCTTTTCCTCTAACAGTGCACCGGTACGAAGTTAAATGCGGTTGGTGACGCAGGCTCACTGGTCCACACCGGTAAGTGACAAGACGGGATGAGTGGTAACGTCACCCTCGTCGCATTCCTTCTCATAAGGAACAAACAGGTCACTGAAGAAACTTCCCTCATTGGTGGTGGGTCCTGGAAGGGCTCTTGCGTGGAGCAGGGTATTACTGAAAAATGCAGTGAAGCGCACGTCACCGCGATGAGGCCTCGGTAGAGGTTGCGCACAACACTGTGGATCTCCCGCAGGGATCGCACTTTTAAGCTTCCTTTAGACACTGGTCTCTATGAGATACTTTAGTTTGTTGAGCGTTGTGGTGTGTTCTCTATATGCTGTGTATATTTTGTATGTGTGACACTGCACTGTGCATATGATTTTACTTTTAATTAACCCATCTGGAGTAGCATGTTAGGCATGCCGTCAGGCCAACCTCTGCAGGATTCAATAAAACGCATACACTCTCTGTCCTATTTCGCTGACGATGGCATGAGAATACGCTTACAGCGACCACCACCAAACGCGGAGAGGCTTCGTCACACAAGCATGTTGCTGAAGTCATTGCCGTTTCTTAGGCACTCGACGTGCTTGGCATTCATTTCTTGCCTGCAATATACTACGCTTCCCTATGCCATTCCGAGTCTGTCTCACCCTCCAGCTCGCTAAAGCGGCAGTGTTCCAGAGCTCGCATCATGCTGTGCGCGTGTCTGTGAACAGAACCGCCATAGGGCGGCAACAATGACAACGACTGCCGCAAATGGCGCGGCGGCCGCATTCTAATTAGCCTAATGCACTTTCTTTTTTGCTGCTGTGTCCGCTAGGTTTGGCGCGTGTTCTCCACTTTATTCTTACACGTAGTTTGTGGACCTCGCGTCAGAAATGCATTAGCTAACGCGGTCGATGTCGAGAGGACTGTTATTTCGACTTTTAAGTGCACTACAAAAATGTTTTTGGCAAGCATACGTAGATTTTCTACGAACACAGTTTGTCACGGATTACCAGGAGAAAAATTAGCATGCCAATTTCCGCATGCAGGTTAAGCCGATGGATGCACGTCGTACTTGGCGTGCTATGGATGTTTCGCGTTGTTCGATAAACTATCAGGCCGTAACCGCCAGACACCATTGATGGAATGTATAATCGTGTTTAGAAAACACATTAGAAAACACATTCACGATATTAGTTACACAGTGTGAGCGCGCTCAAACGACCAGTCGAGTATGCCATTACAACGCTGGACTTGAAGCACACAAAAAGTTAGCCAGCTTTCTCTAAAAGGCCCAGCATTCGCAGCTCGGGGGTGTCTTATAATAAAATCGCAGTTACTTTTAAGGTTGTTTGCTAAGTCAGCCAGCTTTCTCTAAAAGGCCCAGCATTCGCAGCTCGGGGGTGCCTTATAATAAAATCGCAGTTCCTTTTAAGGTTGTATTTGCTGCATGTATAGCGTCACTATTACTGAATCAGTCCGCCGATCCTATGCTGCAGTGCTTTGTCGGCGATAGCTAGGAGTAGCCTTTACAATATCTTTTGCTTTCCGTATTGAAATCGCTGACAATGCTGCTTGTAATAAGTAGCCGCGAGGAATCAGTTAAACACGTTTTGTCCGCCTTTACACAATACAGCGTACAGAGAAAATTGTTCGCGATTACACTAGCTCGTTCTGATGACAGACCGTTGTCCTAGAAAATTATATTGAAATGCCGACTTCACAAGCCGTCGCAGCAAAGGACTACGAATGCATTATGCTAAATCCTACGGGTAATAAACTCGCAAAAGTGACTGCAGCACTGCCAAGTGTTACCTCCTATCTTGTGCTGTGAATGAAAGTGATAGTCTGCATGTGCTTTGTTTCTCTCTATTTCCTTCTTTCAAAACACTCTCCCCCACCCCTTAGTGCGGGGTAGCAATCCGAATTTTTACAGAGAAACTGTTAAGCGCCAGTTCCGCCAGGATGGTGTCCGAGCGTAGAAAAAAAACATCATCATCAGCATTTCGGCTCCATGTGCGTGGTGGTTTGGCGCCATGTGCGTGGCGCTTTCCCGAAAGTTGTGCCTTAGCACATGTGTCAAAACGGATGACTAACATGACTGATAGGTCATGACATCAATAACATCACATGCTCGTCAGTTACGTCACAATTAACAATAATAAAATCACGTGTGGCGAATACCCGCATTGCATTGGATATACGGGTATGCGCCAGGGGCAGGGAAGGAAGGAAGAAAGAAAGAAAGAAAGAAAGAAAGAAAGAAAGAAAGAAAGAAAGAAAGAAAGAAAGAAAGAAAGAATTCACGTGTGGCATACCCACGTTGGATATGTGGGTATGAGCCGCCGCGAGCAGGGGCGGTAGAGATCTCACTGGATCCTGACGCTGCCGTGCAGTGTGCAGCGGCGATGAACGATGTGGCTCTTACGCTAGTCTATGACGATGGGGCAGACTTGGTGCAGCAAATGCACTGCTTGGCCATCGTGCCGGGCGAAAAAGGACGCCGGTGCATGTACTTGCTCTTTGACGAACATGCCGAAGACGCTCAATAAAATCAATAATGATAATATATAAATTCACTTTATCAATATTCACTACAGCAGTCCCACAAGTTCACAGCTTCGCTGGCTTCCATCTTCACAGTGGTGGATGGGAATGAATTTTTTAACAGCGGAGCTGTTTAAGCCGAGCGTTAGTCCGCAACGTGCGAACAGAAAATGTGGGCCGATCCTGGCGGTTGTGCAGAAAGAGTCCAAGTGCAATGGCACACACCACTGTAGCATGGTTGGGACTACTTAAGCTTAGTCAGTCATCGATAGCCAATCAATAGCTTATCGATAATCGATTAATAATGAATAAATTCCATAAAATGCTGGGGATGACTTGGTAGTGCTTAGCCCAGCCCAAATAGGCGGCCAACACTTGCGATAGCCAATCGATAGCAAATCACAGCTAATCAATAATCGATCAATAATCATTAAATTCAGGAAATTGCTGGGGATGACTTGGTAGTGGTTAGCCTAGCCCAAATACGTGGCCAATACCTTGCGATAGCCAATCGACAGCCAATCAAGAGCTAATCGATAATCGATCAATAATTAATAAATTCCGGAAAATGGTGAGGATGACTTGGTAGTGCTCAGTCTAGCCCAAATACGTGGCAAATACCTTGCGATAGTGAATCGATAGCCAATTAATAGCTAATCAATAATCGATCAATAATCAATAAATTCCGGAAAATGCTGCGGATGACTTGGTAGTGCTTACCCCAAAAGCCAGGACTAGCTATACGTGCCCATCAGCTCCACTGTCTCTTTAGCATCGCACATCCAGTGCAAGCTACGCTATTTTTTATTGCGATAGCAATTGTATGGACACTCCAAAGCAGATTTCTGCCGTCGGCGTCGCCGTTGCCGTCGCCCTGAGGTTCCGTATGACGTCAAAGGCGACGAAATTGTCGCCGCGCGCCGAACGCTGTATGTGCGAGTGAAAGGGCGCGAGGGACGCGCGCTTTCACGGGGAGTGAACGCACTTGCGGAGAACAAACGCGCGTTCTGCGCCGTGCTCCCTTAAGTACAGTGTACTAGCCTTCTAGTACACTGTACCTTAAGGGCTGCATAATTAAGCGTCTCTTTCCTCCTTTACAATCACCATATATGTAGAGGAAACGCGACTTCTTCAGACACGCGAAAGGCCGTGGAGGGGGGGGGGGGGGGGGAGGGAAGGGAGGCGACGTTTAGCTGTGGCCCAAAATGCCTATTTATATAAAAACGTTGTGAGGCGAGAAGGTGGTAAAGACTTGCGACGCTGCTCAACGAGTGTCCCGTTCTGACCTCGTCGAAAACCTCCGAGCCGCCCCCAGAGGCTCCGGCAACAGTCACCAACGCCGCGCGCGTTTTGTGCGCACGCGGGCAAAACGGCGACGGCGTCGACAACAGTTCTGTGTGTTGCCGGTGCTGCTGCATGTCCAAGTTTGTACAGCTGATAAAAATACTATCCTTACTCCGTATAGCTCTCTACAAATTTGCTATCGCAAGTTGATGCTTCGCCTTTCGGGTGAAACTGCGACAACTTTTTTTTCTGGTTATCATCTCTGCCTTTATTTTCTTTGTGTGTAGCTCTTCAGTATACTAACGATCAAGTTAACAAATAATTAACCTCGGCTGGAAGCATACTTTCGCTTCGGCATGATGTCTTTCTCCTGTATATAGAAATGGAATTACTGGGTAGCCGATCCGACTGGTATGCTTTTCTATACCTAATTCCAAGAAAATTGAATATTGTTAGATTTGTTGTCAACCTGTAGCATACGACGGCGGGGATTGAAATAGCTAAGCTATTTTTGCGTGGTAGCACAGATACGGCAGAATTACAATTCGTACTTTTTCTAAACATAGGACTATTTTCGCCTACCTTTTTCAAAGTTCTCTCTGTTAATTTTGTTTGTTCGTTTCATTTAATATAGCTATAATGCAACTACATGGTACCTCCACCCGCAAACGCCTTTTCATTTAATCATTACTCCCACTACTTCGATTATGTTGCCGGATACAAGTTGATAGAAACATTACAGGAAGGACTATCAACAAGAAAATGCTCAGAATCAGAGAATGGTGCAGCTGCGCCTTGCAGCTCGGAGGAAGGAAAAAGCTCGTGCATCTTTCCCAGCCGCTTTTAAATCAATGCAAAAAATATTCTTCCTCTAGAGTCAGTTCAAAACCATAAGCGGTGGCCTCGGTTTATCGCCGGCAAAACATTTTAGTCTGCACCATTAGGTCCATCAATGGGAACCAGTGCACACGATTTCCAAGTGCACAAAAAAATACGTTGCCTATTGAACAGTATAGGAGCAAGCAGCATTAATTAGTCTTCATACGACGTCGGCGTGTACCACTACAGCATCATAGCACTTCAAAGACTTCATTCCCACAGCGCTCTACTTCTCGTCTCATTAAAATCCCTCGAGACGAACCGACGAGTTGAGGGCTTAATTAAAAGCAGCTTTAATGAAATGAGTGAGACAAGTTGAGTGAAAAAAAAAGAACAATAATTGCGGTGAAGGCTACCTCCGGCCTTTGTAATGAAATAGTCGAGTGACAGAAGCTGTACTCTGACATTTTTTTTCGTTTTTTTTCTGGTTAATAATGCATGATCTACATTTCATAAGAAGAAACACATGCATATGTGTACCTTCAACATGCGCCTCGAAAATTAAGATGGGTGATGAAGATGCCAATATAATTGGAGGCAGAAATTAAACCATGGAGAATAAGGTATCACGGCTTTCACCCGGCATTCATGAAATCATGAATTATGTATCATCACTATGCTTTGTTGCTCTTGTTTCAGTTTCAGTTTATTTCTTTCGTAAGTAGAATACAGCTTACATAAGTATACAGAAGGAGGTCCCAGAGCATGTAGCTGAAAGGGGACCTCCTGACAGAAAATATACATTTGTGCTAATATATATAACTTAAAACAGCAATGTAGTAATCACTAAGTGGAATATTAGGCAAAGTAAATGAAGTACAAACTGGAAATAATACAGAGTCACTAACTATTAGTACAATTAAGGTAGTAGCTAAAGCATTCAAAACAAAACGAATGAAAAAAGTTTATTATGTGCATAATTGTAAATCATATAAAGGAAAAAGACACGAAAGAGAAATGAGCCGGAGTGAAGTGAATAGACTAGATATGTGATCAATTTTGTTTCTCTAGTAGAAAAGTGAATAAGGTTTTCTTGAAGAGACCTAATGAAGAAGAGCGCTTGACATCTAGTGGGAGGCTGTTCCAAGTGGACAATGCTGCGAAATATCCAGATTGTTTTCCATAATTAGTATCAATTAGTGGCAATAGGAAATTATTGTTAGCTGCAAACCTTGTGCAGTTAAAGTTTACCAAGGAAACCTCCGAAAATATATTTACTGGGGGAGGACCATTTATTACTTTAAAAAGCATTACGGCCAAATTATATTTAACAAGTTTATTTATTGGCAGTAGATTGTGGTTTTGAAGCATATCAGAATCACTGCAGTAGAATGAGTTGAGCGATAATATCCGGATGGCCTGATTCTGCAAATGCTGTAGCGGTGCTATATGAGTTGGATATGTGTTACCCCACGCTGTAATACAATAATTGATATGGCTATGAATAAATGAATAGTACAGAGTTAGCAATGTTGTTTTGCTAAAGTGATACCTAGCTTTAAGTAGAATTCTAATACCGGGAGCAAGTCTGCGCTTCAAATATGCAATATGCCTTGTAAATTTTAAGTTAGAATCTAGAATTATACCAAGAAATGAACATTCATTTACTGCACTGATGACAAGAGAGTTTAGGTTGACAGTGGGAATGAATTCAGGTGTCCTATGATCTGAATGAAAAAGCATAAAAGACGTTTTGGCAGGATTTATCTTTAGGGAGTTAAGGTGGCACCACATTAAAATATTGCTCAGATCAGTATTTAGCTTAGCAGTCACAGACGTTAGTGAACGATCGGTTGCAAGTAAAGTGGTGTCGTCGGCGTAAAGGAAGGCCTCAGTTTCTGATAGACAGCCAGGTAAATCATTTACATAAAGCAGGAATAGAAGTGGGCCAAGTATTGACCCCTGCGGAACCCCTTTATTGTTTATTCTGAATTCGGAAAGTGAAGAATTAAAATACACAGCCTGTTGTCTATCTGTTAGGTAACTTTTTATAAGTTCTAGTGCAGGGCCATCGACGCCTACTGCCCGTAGTTTAGCAAGTAAGATGACGTGACTTATTGAGTCAAATGCTTTGGATAGATCGATAAAAACTGATCCTGCGTAGAAACCGGCATCTATGGCGCATTTTATCTGTGAAAGAAAGTATAGCATAGTCAGTCGAGGAACCTACCCTGAAGCCAAATTGATTAGGTGAAAGAACGTTAAATTTTGAGAAGTATTTAGTTAGGCGCTTTTCAATACATTTTTCGATAACTTTGCTAAAGAAAGGAAGAATTGGAGTTAGATATTTTGTAAAAACATTTTATTTGCATGTTTTTGCTGATTCCTGCCATGCCCGTAATCTGATAAAGCTGCGGTCAGCGATGGCTGGTTAAGCATTGTTATTTCACGGAAAGAAACCCCGCTAGGAGAACCACGGAATACGAGATTCAGGGTCATGTACAAACACCTTAGTCAGCGAATTTGTTTAACGTGTTTATTTCGTGTTTTTAACTTAACGAATGAAAATATTTCTGCTTCCTGACTGTTCCTGAGTGGTCCTAACACTTCTCAGTCGCCTATATGTTGGTCAATCCCTACCTAGCTCTCCAACATAGCTCAAGTACTAGCTTTATTTATTAAGTATTATACCTACGATAAGCCGTGAATTTCAGCTGGCTGCCCGTGAATATTTTTTGGGTGCAGGCTGATGCATCTTGGTAAGACTTGCCGGAATTTCTCCCTTTTAGCGTTAGTAAAGCACATAGAACCCTGTAAGCCTATATTAAGGCCTGAAAGTCATTTACTCTGCCAAAAGTAAGAAGATAGCAGCTTGGCTGATCTGTCACGAAGAAAGACAGAGATGTTGTTTATAGTAACGTGAATAATGTTCCCTATCATGCTACTTCAGATGAATGCGATGATGAATGAAAAGATGCTCGCCGGAGATACCGCACTCGACATCCACACCTAGCACACACATAACACAACATGCAATATTTAGGTACCACATTGAGACTAGTGTCCTTTAGAAAATGCAAGAGTGTCTTCGTAGTGCGGGATGCATAAGCAGCGCTAGTCCGCGGTCAAAGTGCACGCGAGCCCTAAGGTACATTTAATGTGGTCATTAGGATAGTCTTTTGGAGCATGAAAAAATGCGATCGCAAATAAAGTGCGCTATGCCCCCGCGTACACTGCACACAGAGCAGCATGGCGAATGTACCTGCTCAATTTTACTCAATATGTAGCTATGCGGGACAGCGTCCCACGTATTTATTTAGAATTTATTTAGAGCAGTTCTGGACAGAGGCGTGTGAAAAAATGTTACGAATAAAAGATAGATGAGGAACACTGTCCTGGATAACAGTGGGGATTGCATGCGAACACAGTTCCAAATATTTATTGTTATGTGTATTTAAAAAGCACAACATTCTAATGTGTGAAACACCGTTTAATATACCGACCCAATGCGGAATTCCGTTCCACTAACGTAGGAAGAAAATATTCGTAAATCTTTCCCAGTAATAGCTAGCACCAAAGTGGAACGACGTTCTTAGTGCAAGCGTGAGACGACATTACCATAACGTCAAAACTAATACTGCTATTACCAATTTCATCTCGTTTATCTCTCTCTATCCAGAATAAGCGCACGGATCTTGCTTTTAAACGTGATAGCGCAACACCTAACAAAATTTAAGGCGATAAAAGTACCCGCGGAGCGTTGAGCTGATGACGATGCAGATCAGACAACCAGCTCTTGCTGGCTTTTTCGGAACGTACAACTAAACTAACCAGACAGAAACGCGCACCGTCTTACATGCGCAACTGTTCAAGCGCTAGATTACCGATTCGTAGAGAGAATAAACATCTTTATTAGGTAAATGTAATATAGATGTCCATTACATTTACATAATAAAGATGTCTATTTTCTCTACGTCGATTAAACACTGTCAATACCGCGCGCATCAGCTGGACACGAAACGCCAGTTCCACATAAGGCACACTAGCACAACTTGACGCCTGCGTATTTGCGGCGTTATCAGTTTAATTCCATTCGCCGAATCATTAATATTGTAATCAGTAATTTGAATTGTAGTATTATAAAAATACGTGCAAGGTTTGGCGTAACCGAAGCATAACGAAGCCCATAACCTTACTATACTCAAGAACACTTCCTTGCGTGCGCTCGGGAATCGAAGAAAGGTAGCGCCATCAATTTATTCGCCTACATTCTTTATCCACTTTTCCATTGTGCGCAAGGTGCGATTATGCGTGGAACTCTACTGGCACATCAAGGAGCTTCGCACGCGAGAAAGCACTCTAAGTTTTCTGTGATCAATACAAAAAACTGAAATAGTAAAACAACACGTCGCCAATCTTGAAGATATATCACGCCTTGCAGCGGAAAGCTCAGAAATGGTCGTACACTCACCCGCTGAGTCCAGGCCGGCAACCTTGAAGGTGCTTTTATCAATAAAGTTTTTTTTTCGTCCATCCGCGTGAGTGTACGACTTCTCAGTTTTCGCTTGAGATAAACTTACAGGTACACTAAACTCTGCCATTGCTAAATTCGTCCTGTAGCTGCTTTTCGTTGCGCGCAATAGCACCCTATATATATATTCTTTTTTTCATTAATGCTCAGTGGTTGCACAGCGGCAGGTCTACGCATAGTTTTGATAACTAGCGGTGGCGAGATTGTTACAACGTGGATGGCGTTGTGACCTCTTCTTTTTCACTGTCATCATCATCACAATTACCGTCTGAACACCATAACCCCCTTGGGCCCTGAATAAATGAATTCTGGGGTTTTACGTGCCAAAACCACAATTTGATTATGAATCACGCCATAGTTCACGCCGTTATTCCGGTCTCTGGATTAATTTTGACCACCAGGTGATCATTAGCGTGCCCTCAATGCACGGGACGCGGACGTTCCTGCATTTCGCACCCATCGAAATAATGCCGCCGCTGGCGGGATTTGATCCCGCGACCGCAGGCTTAGCAGTGCAACACTAAATAGCCACTAAGCCACCGTGGCGGGTCCTAGGGCCCTTGATCACGAGCATTTATTTAGGCATTTATATGAATCTGGGCCTTTATATTCATTTGCACGGGCGTGTGTTAAGTGTGACTGGTTATTACATCGATTCGAAGGCAAGCAGCATTTTCTTTATTACATGTACAATTCTATGTACTTCTGATAGCCAACACAGCACGTCTTCTGTTCTCCAATTTTTAGCATTAAACTAATAAAGTTATTTTGAAAACAGGAAACACTCTCGGTGAGGCAGGTTACTAAAGAAAGCATGCTTCTGCACCTGCGCGCTCCTCCCTGTTTTCTCGCTTGAAACATGCCAATTCGCACAAATCTCCATGTACATAATGGTTTATTTGCAAACAGTTTGTAAAAAAATGATGATAATTCGTCAATAGCGCTGATATTGATCGGTTAAATGCAGTCGTGAACACTGTCCCAACATGGTAAGAAAACATTGCCAATCTGTCGTAGACGCTGCTGTGAACAGGTGAGCCAAATATTACTGCACTGCATGCACCAGGGAATTTAGAATCATGCGTCATATGAAGCGCAAAATCGTTTGCTCTCGCTTCCGCAATGTCGTCAGGCAGCGTCATCGCGAGCAGCTAGACAGACCAACGCTATTTGCTGACGTTGTGATCGCGAGATAATTATCAGAAATATATACTTGCTAATGTTGAGTTTAATAAATGAAACATATATAGGTTATAATATGCTAACGTTTATCCGTTAGCATTTAATAAATATTGCGACACAACGTACTGCCACCGTCGAAACGAGTTATGTATGAGGCGCGTACTGCAGCGGGACTCCTCTGGCGCGCTTCCCTATGAACACTCGGTGCCATCTAACGCCGCCACCGCGAACCCTGTCGTGGCCTCCGAAATGCTTGGCGCGCCGGTGCGTGCGAACGCTCGAGAAATGCGTCATGCGGCAACCGGGATCCTCTCTCACGCTTCTTTCTGGACACGCTGCGCCATGTAGCAGCACCGCCGAGAAGTCTGCGCGTGGACTCAGAGACCAGAAGCGTGGCGCTGCGGTGCCTGTGAACGCCGAGAATTGTTCCCTCACTTGCCGCACACTGAGTGACGCATACTCAGTCACCCAAGTGGGCGAGAGCTTCATTGAAAAGCGGCACATACCCAGTGCACTCATGGTGCAGCTCGCTCACGCTTTGGCGTAAGGGAGTTCATTGAAAAGCGGCACCTACCCAGTGCATTTGGGCCGCAGCCCGCTAATGCGTCGGGTTGCTGTCCTTGAGGAGCCCTTGTGACGTGGGTTCGATTCCGCTCAGCATCGGATAAAGTTAACGCATCTTCTTTGTCATTGTAGAGCTGCACATTCCCAGTGGGACCCAGTTACCCTAGTTGGCGTCAAGGGTGTTCATCGAAGAGCAGAAGACATCTACTGGCACATATCCAGTGACCCAAGATGACAATAAAAGACATTCATTGGAGCCGAGCACAGACTAAGTGGCACATACCCAGTACTCAAAGTCGACGTCAAATAGTTTCTTCGAACAGTGGTACCTACCCAGTCCCGCGTCTACAGTGACCATGTCGGCGTGAAAGAGGTTCGTTGAGGAACGGCATGCATGTACACATTTCCACATACTCAGCGGCCCCAGTTGGTCCGATGGTTGATTTAGAACCTTGTAGACTCAGCACAGCTTAGCCCGATGCCGCACTCATTAAGGGGAAAGCCTTATCTGTCTCATGGCGTGTTCCCCGTTTCAAAGCCGTTTCAAAACCGCATCGTCGACACGAAGTAATGCCTACAAAATCGCGATTAAGGGTGGAAAGAATGGCTAAGCAAGTGAACTGAAATGATGATGGGTACACAGAGAGGTGAATGAGGTGAATTAAGAGTGAATTGATGGTGAACTATAGGGGTTTAGTTCAGTGATAGGAGTCAAACGAAAGTTAATGATCAGATAGCGAGCTAACATAATGAAGAGTCAGTGAGAGCGAATTAAGAGGGAACGAATGTGAATTAAGAGTGATAAAATTGGAAATTTGGAGTGATAGAGCAAACCAAGATTGATGGAAGTAAAAGCGAGATGATAGAGTGATTGAAGGTTAACCAAGCAGTGATAGGGTGAATCAAGAGTGAATCAACTGTGAATTGAGAGTGAATCAAGGGGTTATGGAGGGAGATAGTGACTTGCAAAAATATATGTCAGATTTGAGGGTCGAAGTGAGAGTGACTCAGGAAAAAAAGTGCTGAGTCATGGTTCAAGTTTGGTGAATCATAGGAATGGTTACTTGCAATAATGAATGTAAATTGTGGTTTCAGAGTGATGATGACTAAGCAAAAATGTGCTGAGTCACGGTATGAGTTTGGTGGAAGAAGGATGACTTGCAAAAATGACGTTTCAAAATATGGGCTCGAAATTAACATGAATCAGCAAAAAAAAGTGCTGAGTCACGGTCAGAGTTTGGGAAATAAGGATGCCTTGCAAAAATGATTTTGCAAAATGTGGATTTGTAGTAATGACGCGTAGCGTAAAAAAAGTGTGAATGAAGAAAATAAAAAAATAGTGAAAAGAAATTGCACAAAGCCTCGTCGTGCCATTGAGTTAGCGGCGCTCAGGCTTTCGCCTTAATAAGATCCCAATAGTGGTTCAGAAGGTTTGATATTGAGAAATAATAGTGCGTTTAACAAATATAGTTAGGACATTAGGCAAAATAAGAAGAAGAGCTTGGTGGCGCAACCCACCGTCCCGTTTCAAAGGGGACGCTCATAGCATCCATCCATCTATCCGTAGGGTGCCTCGATGCCGCGATGTACGAAGCGACAAGTAAGGAGGTGATCGAGGCACCCTATTTCGCCACCGTGACAGTCAACTTTACGGCGGGGCTTTACCCTCTCCGCTTCTCCGCTGTGCAGGCTCCAGCGCGCTAGCGCAGACGAAAACGCAGAGAGATACGGGTGTTATTGCGATAATTCTACTCAGTAGTTAAAGGATTCGAAAAATGTTGGCTGCATGAGATTCGTGAGACGACGTCCTTTATTACTGAGACCGTTCTATGTATGATTATATTGAAAGCCGATGCATCATAACCCCGCCTGCTAAATAATCCCTTTGTAGTACGGGACACTACAGAAGTTCCCGCATTGCCATAGGTTAATATGGGAACTTGGGAAAGAGGAGGGATGGACTATACCGGTTTCTTTGAACTCCTTCGTCCGATACCTCCAACAACTTTCTTTCTTTCTTTGTACATGTGATCGAGGCTTTGCGACGCAGCAAACTCAAACTGCAGTGATATTTATTCCCGAAGAATGCAGCTGGCTTGCTGGGAAAAAAAATAGCACGTGTCAGCGTGTTCTCGCGCACCCATTTGGCTAAATGCCTTGTCAGCGATATTATTGCTTTCTTCGCTACATCCTACTCAGATAATTTCTAATTCCTGCTCAAGACTATTGCATTTTTCCATTGTTCGGGCACTTGATAATCTCATAAACATGTTGGCACGACGGGTTCCTGATACACGGAACATTTCCGATATAGGCAAAACACCGCCGATCATTTTTGTGTGCGTTGTTTTTCGAAAAGCTTGCACTGCTTGGTACGATTAGGACTATTTGAGCCTTCTACTTCCATTGTGCTTTTCCTTACCTCGCTATTGCTGTCGTTGTTCTTATTGTTGTTGATAACGTGGTTGTCGTTATTGTATGAGCAAAGGCCCAAGACGAAGGTCGGTTATAGCAACGTTCTCTTGAAAACTTAAAAAGAAGAAAAAGCCTGCACACTGGGCCATTTTCAGATAAAAATACAATTTATACTGCGCAGTTTAGGAAACATATGCGAAAAACTGAAGAATAACTTGTACATAATCCGCCCTCTGCTGCTTTGCAGATGTTATTCTAGCATGCATAACAGGCCCCCGTTTAAGCAGCATCGTAAAATCTATCGACGCGAACGATCCGGACCATATACCTTTTATGGTTCACCTCCGATGATATCCCGCTACGCTGGTCAATCCGAGAGCCTCGCTCTATTTCGAAACAGCGCACTTTTTCCGAGAAAATATTCGTTTAACGCCAATTCCCGAGGTACTTGCCCCCAAAGCGTGTATTCGTTGTCTGTCTCCTTTTTTTTTTCACCTAAGGAGTTTCTTGCTAAGCACTGCAACGCGCAATAACGAATGTAAAAACTGGGTCAGGATAGGAGGTGTTCACGCAGGCGAACGCGCGGTTCTAAAGTGCACATGTTAAGAAAATCCTTTCAAATTTATCCGGTGCTGGAGTACAGAATTGAGCTGGGCTTTAGAGGCGTATTTTTAAGCATAATAAAGAGCTATCATGAATACCGATGTCAAGTGGTTGCAATAGGAAAACATACATCAGATCTTAAATTAGTAACAAGTGGGGTGCCTCAGGGGAGCATTCTTGGGCCGCTATTATTTAATGTTTATATTAACGACATAACAAACATTACTTAAGCGGCTAAATATATTATTTATGCCGACGATACCACCTTATTATTTAGGTCTGCTAGCTGTAGTGAACTGGTGACTTGCGCAAATTCAGCATTAAATAAGCTTAATACATGGTGTCAAGTAAACTCATTAACCATTAACACAAACAAAACGAAAGCCATTCCATTTCAACCTAAAAACTCTAGGGCTAATATTACTGACCGTATATTTATTGGAAACTCAACTGTGGATGTAACATCCTCAGTTAAATGCCGTGGCGTCGTTTTTGATGAACATTTAACCTGGAATAAATATGTCGATTCGCTCAGCGGTAAACTTGCAGGCGTCGTAGGTGCCCTTGCAAAGGTACGCTCTTTTCTGCCCACTTCCGTCAAATTATTAGTGTATAACTCTGTCTTTTTTTCACACCTTAAATACTGTCACCTTGTCTTGGGAAACACAACAGGGTCAAACATTACTAAACTTTCTTTACTACAGAAAAAAGCTGTGCGTGCTATTAGCAACTCGGCTTATGACGCACTCACTGAACCCCTTTTTAAGAAACTTCAAGTTTGTCCTGTAAACTTGCTATTCAGTGAACTGCTCTTGCAACGGTACCTCACAGAAAGAAAGCAAGGGAGTCACTTTATTGAGCACCTATCTAGCCTGCGCAAGAACATTAAAAAATACAACACTCGTCATAATGCGACCTGGTTCATACCCCGCGCACGCACAAATTATGCAACACAGCTACTCTCCCACTCATTACCGTCCTTGCTAAATTCACTTGGTTTCTGATTACTTACTTCATTCCTTACAGTTCTACGACAACGATGATTTTCCCTGTATTACATTGCTTGAACCACACTTTTTTCATTGTATATATTTGGACTTCTCTCCTGCCACTGTACAATGCTATCTAACTATGTCTGATTGTTGTTGCTAATTATTGTTTTTTTAATTATTGATTTTTTTCTTTACTTTTACACAATTTTGAAAGGGGCGCAGACACCCGTCAAGCCGAATTGATTTTGGCTTTTTGTCTGCCTGCCGCCTACATCATGTATTGGATGTGAAATAAATTTGATTTGATTTGAATCGAGCCCATGTCACACGTGTTCCTCAATTCCTGCAGCACGAGCTTTAGCGCTGCAACATGTATGTCTGCGGACAGCGATGGAATAATTCTGAGCGTTAGCCCACATTGGCGTTGCCCAAGTAACAGAGGCCACACGCGCAATTCGCTGACGCGTCGTTAGCTGGCGTAGCGTGTCAAATAAGAGCGCGAGAGAGGAGCCCCGGCTGCAATACACGGGTCATACATAACGCGTTTCGGCGGTGGAAATACGGTGTGTAGCTATACATTACAGGAATGCTAGTCCTATTAACTCAAATGTAATCGAGGGACAAGTTCTGCACGATATCTTTAATTGGACGATTGTATACCTACATTCTTAATCTGCATTTTAATCTTACCTACAACTGCATGTGACCTAAGTCAAACAAGATTGAGATTGTAGCTTCAGTGCTTTTAGGATTTTCGTAATAAAAAAAGTACAGGCGCAGTTTGGGAATTAAAAGTGCAGCGTCCTGGTTTAATTTTTCTGTCTATTCCGTTCAAAGATATAGCAACTTCTTATATTGTAACACGGTGCAGTGCTGATTGTTTATATTGGGCTATACTTTGTTTAGTACCAGTGATACGTAGGCCGGAAAATATAAATATTTTATTGCAATTTATTATTTGTTACACTTTTTCATTCACTTGAGCAATAGATTTGGAACAAAATACAGAATAGAAAATAACAGGTTATTGGTAACAAGCTCTGTAACGTACATCACCGTCATACAGTTGGAACTCTTACCCCCCCCCCCCCCACTCCTCCCACCCTCCCCTCACGCACACGCAAAAACACGCCCCCTTTTTTGCGTTCTGCATGCCCTATTGTGTTGTATGTACATATTCGCGTGTGTTCGTGACCGGATGGCAACTATATTTTGTGGGATGCTTACGCAGGTAAGAAATCGAGAGAACAGTTTCTTCTCAATAAATTCTCAGGCCTTCCTTCTTGGCCTAGTTAATATAACCGGCGGAAGCGCGTGTCTAACCTCTGTGGAGCGCTACGCCATATGTTGCTCGGACGCGAGGCCTCACACGGAGCGAATGCGCAAAAAGTTCGAGCAAAGCCACGCGTGACTGAGCCGACAAAGTGCGTACTGATGCTCAAAAAGATCAAAAAAAGTAAAAAAGGACTAAATATTTCTAGAAATAAACAGCAAGAACACGCCAGCGCACATAACGTCACAGATGCTGCATCTCAGAAGCGTGAACGACACCCCTGCGACAGATGCGTACGCTGTGTGGGCGAAAGGCAAGCTGAAAAGTTTGCCGGCGCATTTTTTTCTCTTTCGTAGTGCTGATTTTTTTCTTCCTCTTGGATCCTCGTTATAAAGTCGGCTCATTCAATGACATTAGAAATTCACTGATGATCTTTTCTTTTTTCTAATTGCACGATAAAAAAAAGTAAAGCTTGGTCAGGGATTGCGCTCGACCTTTTTTTTTTTTTTCACATTTCTCTTACGTTCTCAAACTTCTTAACCGTATGTTAACGGCATTTCGTTTCCAGCGGGTAATAAAGATTACCATGTGATTAAAACAAGATATTTTAGCGCATAATGAATAAATGACGATCGTCAGTCAGGTGTTTCTAAGGCGTAGCCTAAAATTTATTTGAATAAGCATCAAGGCTGCCTGAAAGCATGCCAAATGCTACCACAAGAACTCGTTTATATGATTTCGGACGCTACATGTGGTCGTGTTCTTCCTGCAGAGTTAGGAGGTACAGTGCTCTGTGATTGAAAGGCGATAATTGGCCCGCATGGCGGCCGCAGCCTTTTTCACCCTCGGTGAACTCTGGGTGAGCGCTATGAATGCATTGGTCTAGTTTTTACGGACAACAAGTCTGCATGAGCGACTCTAAGGGCCCATTCACACTTGCGACTAGGCGAGGTCGCACGACCAAGTTCGTCGCAAAGCAACCAGTCGCAAGTAGTCGCAAATGGTCGCTTTTCTTGAAATGCGACCGTTTCGGGCCAGTCGCTCACTGCTCGATTTTTCAGTCGCGCGACCGCAGTCGCAGAACAGCTGAACCAATCGGATGCGAAGGAACTGGACGTCCGTATACGCTGACGCTTATTTTACGCGGCGATGACATTTCAAGCAGACGTGAACGGCATATCGTGAGACATTTCAGTTTAGCGACTAGTCGGTCACATTTGTGAGTGTGAACATCGTTCGTCTTGAGTCACTTTCTGGTCGCCAGTCGCAGTCGGTCGCGGGACATCGTCTAGTCGCAAGTGTGAATGCGCCCTTAGGGCCCACCTTCGCATCCGATTGGTTCAGCTGTTCTGCGACTGCGGTCGCGCGACTGAAAAATCGAGCAGTGAGCGACTGGCCCGAAACGGTCGCATTTCAAGAAAAGCGACCATTTGCGACTACTTGCGACTGGTTGCTTTGCGACTAACTTGGTCGTGCGACCTCGCCTAGTCGCAAGTGTGAATGGGCCCTTACACTGATAAATGTTAAACATTAGTCTACGCAGTGAACGACCGCGACTGTGTGCATCTCTTCTGTTTCCCATACCGCACGAAGCTGTGCTTTCTCTTCTTCTCTTGTGTTATTTTAACTTTTGAGTGCACTCAATCTCTCTCTGCCAGTTTTCCACACGACGATTTCTTTTTCCTTTCATTTTTTGACACCTGACCAGGTCTTTATAATTGATCTGTGGGGGCTGGGGATGTCGTGAATATTCAGCAGCTAGGTAGGCCATATAAAATAAGTGGTGTAATGCACTTGACAGGCGTCTCCGAGTATTAACAGACACTTTACTGGTGCCTTGAAAACGAATGAATGTATTACCCTTCAAGGATTTGTTCAGCGCTGCGTGACATTTTCGAATAAATACTCTTGTTATATACGCTTCTGTCTTTTTGTGTCCCTTTTCTGCGTAATCCTGAAGTCCTGTTTTTTGAAGCTAACAAATTCTCGAGGTAATTAAAACTATAGCACGCCTTCGGCCATTGTTGAAATGTACGTACTCAGAATACTTTGTGACTGCAAACCTAAAGGGGGTCGGCACTTGGAGCTTGACATTAAAGGAAGCTAAACGCTACCGTGAGAGATGCAAACAATAATTTTGGCCCTAATGCGAACGGGTAGAATGAGAGCAGTCTTGGTCGGAGGCCGTACGCCAGTATATTTACACTTCACTAAAACGAACTTCAAAGGACCTCCACAAGGTGTTCATTTACCTGAAAGTTCATTCAAGCAAAACATGAATACGGGAGATCGATATGGGTGAGATATTTCATTAGTGCTCACTCACCTGAACTGCTAATTTGGGTCATGTTCAATAAAGTATTTTTTTTTCATTACATCCACTTTGATGGTGTCAAAGTTCAGGAAGTGAAGCTCCATGGAGGTGACTTATGACGAACAAAGGACATATGTTAGGCAGAATCGTCAGACTGGACAATGGACGCGAACGGGTTGGTTCTGCTAGCGCACGAAACGGGTATCTAAGTATTCCCGCGAGCTAACTCTTGCTTATACACTGTACTCAACTATGCTTTTGCTGAAAACAAATATGTAGATGGCATTTGGTATTTTCCATGTACAATGGTCATATGAAGACAACCGTTACTTAATACAAGTCTTTTAAAGTTCTTCGCAGTTGTCTGTTTGCACCCACAGCAGTAGCATTTTTGCTGCTATAACAAAGAAGTTAACACTTTCTTTCCAGAATTAGGCTCTCCTTCACTCTCACTCTAGAACATTTTCTTTATTACGTTGCCCTCAGTTTCGTATAAGCGGACATCATTGGAAATAGGCAATCACGCGACGCCCTCATACATGATGGCTGTTTCTTCCGAGAACAGTCGCTCAGCTATACGTTATTACGTAGAAGAAACGAGCATAAAAATGAGGAAATCAGAACTTCTCGCACCTAAACACAAGTGGCAGTCTGGTTGAACAATAAGCTAAAAGGAGTCCTAATAGCTTGTTAATAGGAGTTTGGTAATATGGTTTTTTACACGGCATACGAGAGTACGTTTTGGATATGTTCTCTCCTTTACCTGCATCTTTTACCTGTATCTTGTAGCAAACGCAAGCAATTAATTGCTTGGGAATTTGCTTGCCTAGATTACCGCTTCAACGATTTGCTTTTGTTGGTCTCGTTTATGCAATTTTTTCTCACTCCTGCTATAATCTTATAATAGGGCTGAAAATAGATAGATAGATAGATAGATAGATAGATAGATAGATAGATAGATAGATAGATAGATAGATAGATAGATAGATAGATAGATAGATAGATAGATAGATAAAAATAAATAAATAGAGTAACCAACTGCATAAAGCAATCGCTACTTTAAGTGAACGTCAGGGGGCGCTGCTAAGTCTGGCTACACTGTGCAGCATTAGGGACGCACCGAGGTCTTCGTGTTCCCGTTACGGCTGTGTTTGATGATTTTATTCCACTGTGATGTCGATTTACGCTGTTTTGTGAAAGGAAAGCGGGTAGTCGACGTCAAGCACATCATTTGAGTTGGTGTACGAGAGGTACAGTGGGTAATGAGGCCGCCGTGGTTGCGCCGTGTGTGCTATAACCTCCGACGTACCAGCGTATCCGCACGGGATTCTCATGAAAATCACAGACGCATTACGGGACCAATTGGTCGTACAGGCGAAGTACTCGTGCACTGCTAGATTGTCGGAAAAGTACAAGCACCTTTCTGCTGTTTTCACTCATATAGTACGACGTTTCAAGCGTGCGAGGCAGCGGCCGGCGACGTCGGATGCGTCACGCCGGCGACGCCAGGATTACCGAAAATTTGCTACCTGTAGAGTTTGACACGTTGACTGTGGCCCGCAGCAGCGCGGCGATCAGATCGATCAACTGCTGCCGCTGTGCATGTGCATAAGTGTACGGCGAGCCAGCGCTTTCTCGTTTGGCGAAGAGGCAACCTCTGCCCACTGTCTGTAGTCTAAGACCAAGCGAATCTAAAAGGGAGTGTTGCACTTTATCGCGTGGCACATTTCGACATGCACGACGAGGCTGTGGCGAAGCTTTCTCGCTACTTTTGTGCTCCGAGAACTTCTGTTATCGATATTACATTCATGATGTGCGCAGGGTGACTGCTGCTTCACTTAGCCGTGGTGATTGCAGTAGGTTGTACATTGTTTCTCTCGTGGAGAACGGAAATAAGAAAAAAAAGAAACCAAAGGATCTGCTTGCAATAAAAAGGTACATTATTGCACATCATGCTTAGGTTTAGGTTGTGGTACATGGCTTGATCGTAAACGTTGTTTCTGTGTAAACTAATGCTGACTCACCTCTTGCGTGAATCTGAACAACATTTTCATGTTAATTTATAGTTGAAGTATCCTGCACTTTAACTTGTCCAAACAGCGTTCGTCTCTTAAAGGGGCCCTGAACCACACTTTATCAAATTGAGAAATGCAATTGAAGGTAAATTATACGATTTCAGAAATATTTTGCAGCAAAATGTACTTCAATGCGTCCAGCAGAAGCGGAATTATTGGCAATCAAACATTCCGTTCACGGTGCTTCCGCTCCTTCCTCAATAACTTGCACTGCGAAGGCTACGGCGGAGTGGGGTTTGCCCACAACGCCCCACCTACAGAACATCACCGCGGGGCGCGGTTCAAAATTTATTTTGGATGTTAACGTATATAGATGCCGCTACTTCCGATTTCGGCGCCTACGACGTGCCAAACGCGGTTGTCCTCAGCGAGCCGCAGTGCGCTCAGCCAGCAGACTTGTCGCGGCACCCCGCGGCGGTCGCGGTATCTGCGCTATACGTAGCAGACCACAGCTACATGCCACTCCAGCGTTTGCTTTGTGCACGCGTCAGGGCTTGAGCGCGCGCTTGTGCTGATATGCTACTGTCTGGCTGTGCTACGTGGTTTTGACCGGCTTCGTCCTGCACCAGTTTGACTGACGGATGGTAGCCACTTCCAACTTGCACATTTTAAAGCGCTATCAACAGATCAATACGAAGCGAAGTCTGCCAAGACGTCTAACCAAGAGCGGCCAGGAGATAGCGCGCGCTGGCAAGCGTGCGTGTGGTCCGACCTGACGTTTCTCGTGTTTCGAGGCTAGTTGAGTGTTAATAACTAGTCGAAATTAGCGAGACCCGACGGTTACAGCACCGATAAGCAGGGCCGCCAAAAATAAAACACCCATGTACTTTGATTTCCGTGCACGTTAAAGACACCCATGTGGGCCAAATTATTCCGGAGTTCACCGCTATACGGCGTGCCTCATAATCAAATCGTGGTTTTGTGACGTAAAACCCCATAATATAATTTCAATTTTTTAGGCTTACCAAAGTTTAATTCCTACGTGGGCGGCCGCAGCGGAGCGTGAGCAGACGGTATATATATAGTCAGCTTCTTCCGGAAGTGCTTAATTCTAATCGCAATTCGAAAGCAGATTTTCGCTTAGTTCAGCCTGCTGATGAAACTGCGTCAATAAATATACACAGTAACAGTAGGAAGAAGCCAATTGAGGATCCAAACGCCCTTCTTGATTGATGACAGCTATTGGCCAATGGCAGCTGCGTATGGTAATCTGCTATATTACGAAATAAAGCGTCCAGAAAACAGTGAGGAGAAGGCTTCAGTTTAAAAAGAGAACGTTTGAGAGAAAGGTGATTTCGCGCTCCGCGTGCATACTCCTCGCGCAACGCATGACTACAATACTTCGCTGAGATGTTCACAGCAGCGTATGCTAACCGCCGACTATGTTTTTCCACCAAACCCAAGGGGTGGTTTAGGGCCACTTTAATTGCCTATTTCCTCCGGAAGGTGATTTGCAATACAATTGCTTCGATAGTTACACATGTTAAAATGCGCGCCTACTAATTTGCACAATTTAATGTGGTAGCGTGTGCGCGCCGCAAAGAAGGCGTATTAACATATGGCGCCCAATATTTATTTTTCATGCTGGGAACGTGTTTTGCTTAAACAGAACGATATGCCGACGTTGCTCAGGAGCACCTGAAACTCCGATGCTCCGATTTGCGCTGATGTACCAAACGCGGTGGCCCCACGTTGTGCGCCGCATATGTCCGATATAACAGCCTCGTCCAAATAGTGATTTAGTGCCGTGGACGCACTTGCATACCAACCAGCATTACCACGCCGGTTATCACATGAAATTACATGTTGGAACACGCATACGCTGACCGTTATCACGATGGTGCAAAAAATTTCAACGCAATCTCCGTGAAGTTCGCTGCAGCTTTGCTGCAAGCGTCGCGCAAGCAACAGGTTCGCGTTTTCCCATTTAAAAACAAACAGATCCTCTCCTGAAAAGAAATAAAACAGGAAAAACTGTCTAGAGCATAACGCTGAGCACGCAACAATTGTCAATGTCACAGCTTTGCGACGTGCAGATTCGCAATCCATGTGGCTCTTCCGCGCCGATAATTTTGTGCAGGGGGAAATTTGTTAAAGAAAACACACTTGTCTCTTTATCTTGCTGCTGAACACTGAAAAATTCAGCAAAATTGCTTGGCGATGGGGAGTTTCTTAGGTTTCTTAGCGAAATATGGCATCTAAATGTCCATTGGCTGCGACGCCACGTCACCATCGTGCCTCAATTGAACATAGCGGGCGAAAGAGAACACGTACTGCCGCGCCAGGTATTGCGCACCAGGTCACCCTCGCTCCCGCTCTCGGAAACCTGCGTTATCCGCGCGTTCCTTGTCAGCGCGAGCTCTCACCTGTGTTCTAACTGCGCCTCGTAAGGCCAAATCAAAACGCACCAAGCGGAGTCATTGGCCAAGCGTCTAACTTGCTCGCTTGCCCACGAGTAGTTTATAACTCGAAGGGCCGCTCAGGGGTGTTCATCGGTCATTAATGATTTCGCATTGACAACTTTTACTTCGCCTTTTACAGAACCTGACCAAACTTGCTATGCAAATTGTCTTTTTTACTTAGATGTTGAAGCATGGTAAGCTATAGGCTACGCCTGAGACGGCTATACCAAAATACAGAAATCATTCCTCAAGGAAAAATAAAAAAAATATTAAAAAGCACAATACACACACCAACGCAACCGCCAAAAAATTGTCTCTTCATATAGACATAAGGACAACATACACCGCGAGATGAGCTTGGTAAAAAAACAACCACAAAGTAGAAGACCAATTGTGTGCCTCGTGGCGTACAATCTTCTAATATGAACTTTATATCAACGTTGCGTTATTACTTTCTGACTTTTGTGTATTTATATTTTATTGTAATGTTTTCCGGTGTTTTGTTATATTTAGCCCGGTCTATCTTTGCTATATGCTGTTTGCCTAAGCGAAGAGTAGTGAGTACCACCCACGATGCCAACCTCTCCTACACAATCACTGCATAAAAAATAACAAACGAAAGGAACGTGTGTGCGTCTGAAAGAGGGAGGGGGTAAACCGCAAATCGTAATTTTGTCAAATTCCACAAGCTGCGTTCCATTGAGCGTGTCAGAGGCAACGTTACTCTCTATTTCAGCCAATCAGAAACGAAGGTGCCGGCGTCAGACACAATGGATGAATTAATGTCCAGAATAACTAGCGAGTTCCGAGCTTCTAGACGAAAGAGGAACAGGCGCGAAAACTACGCCATGGATGGAAGGGGGGAGGAAGCATATGGGTACAGAATGTGAACTGCTCGCGCAGCTCTTCGTGACGATAGTTTCGGCTTCGGGGAGCACTAACGACAGTTCTGCGTCGACAACGAGCAAGGCGAGAGGGTTCCCGGGGCGGGAACGGACCAAAACGACGCGCCAGAGGTCGCGCCCATCGATCCATGGAGCTACATGCAAAGGAAAGAAAGCGGGTGTCGCAAGAAAAAAAATAAAAAAATAAAATAAAAATAAAAGGAGAGTGGGACCTCGCCCCAGGGTGGCAAGCAAGTGAACGAGGGGAAACGCACCGGTTCCGACCCGCGTGCTCGCGAATGATGAAGGCGTGTTCACCGGAGCGAGATTTGCTTTTGACGCGATCTGGAAGCAGCCGGAGGAAGTAAAGAGCTGAGGAAACCCGCCGAAAGGGAATCGATAAGATCATCGAAAATGCTTGGTTATATAGCAACAGTGGGTCGCACAGGGATGTTTGGCCATGTATCGGGCTTGCGCGCAAGGCAACGCGGCACAAGTGGGGAAAACGGCGATTTGGGCGTTTTGGGGAATATCTCTGTTAACGATATCAACTTTTAAATATATTGCGTGTAATATAATCATTAGAGATATCTAACTTTGCTGGAACAGCGACATTGGAAAACTAAAATTAGCAGCGTCGTTGCGACAAATAATTTAATACTTAGCGTTTAGCCAAAATCCCAAGCTATGTCGATTTATCATGGATAAACTACGTTAAATCAGATCACGCACATTTCAGGAAGCCTCTTAGCCGGTGGTGGTAATGATATTGACACGTACACATGTTTATCTTTCACTGGTGGCCGCTTTCAACATTGGCTGACAAATGTTAAACGTTATCGCTCGGCGCAGGACGCGCCTGCATTGGAAGCTTCTCGGACGTTATCGATGCTTCTATCCGTCGTCTGTGGTCACCGACGCCCATGTAATCTGATTGTATGAGCGACGCGAATTGTCTAGAACTTTCTGGAAGACACGCGGGCATCAGGGATTAATCTGGAACCTTCGATGACTCAGGTATAAAAGCCGACGCGTTTCGCCGCTGATCAGATTTTCGACGATCGCCGACTGTGTTCGCCGCTATCGTTGTGCTTTGAGTGTACCTTGCTTTTGTGGGCACAGGTTCGCCCAATAAACAACCAGTTTCGTCGTACACAGTTTTACGACTGTTTTCTTCAGCGTCACTACTACGTGACATCTGGTGGAGGTGCTAGTGCGTTCATGCAGCGAACGCCCCCGCAAAGCCGTGATCCGACGCCACGAATTAACCGCAACGCCAGACGCCGGTCTACCGATCTAGACGTGCTCATCGATGGTCATAACGTCACCGCTCTCGTCGACACTGGCGCCGACTATTCAGTTTTCAGTGGCGCGTTCGCCGCCAAGTTAAAGAAGGTGCAGACGGCCTGGCAAGGACCCGATATACGGACAGCGGGAGGTCACCTAATAACGCCGGCTGGAATCTGCACAGCGCGAGTCACGGTAAACAACCGCACTTACCCGGCGAGCTTCGTAATCCTGCAGCACTGCTCCAGGGACGTCATCCTAGGCATGGACTTTCTACACCAACATGGTGCAGTCATCGACTTAAGGTCCAAGTCGATAACGCTTTCAACACACAAAGCGATACCGCCGGATACATGCATCAGTTACCATGCCTTGAATGTGCTTGAAGAACAAGTCACCGTTCCGCCTCACTCCAGCGTAATGATTTCCGTCGGTACCGAAGTGCCTGCAGACATGGAGGGCGTCATCGAGGGCGATCATCACTTACTGCTGTACCGTGAAATTTGCGTCGCTAGAGGCATAGCTGAGCTACGTGCAGGGAAAGCAACGGTGATGCTCACGAACTTCAGCCCCGAATACAAGCACATTAACAAAGGCACCACGGTTGCCTACATCGACGAAATAGTACAAGCCAGCAGTGCTTTCGCCTTCACGGATTCCAGTGCACCCGCAACGACGACTATAATACCTGAACCAACTTTCGACGTCAATCAGAACCTTCCCAGGCATAAGAAAGAACGACTAAAAGCTCTGCTCCTGCAATACAAGGATTGCTTCTCGTCGTCGTCAAAAGTTCGACATACCCCTGTCGCCAAGCACCGCATCATAACCGACGAAAATGCCCGCCCATTGCGTCAGAGCCCGTACCGAGTTTCGGCGCGCGAACGCGAGGCCATAAGGCGACAAGTCGACGAAATGCTACGCGACGACATCATCCAGCCGTCCAAGAGTCCGTGGGCGTCCCCCGTGGTGTTAGTGAAGAAGAAGGATGGAACCCTACGTTTCTGCGTCGATTATCGTCGCCTCAACAAGGTCACGAAGAAGGACGTATACCCCCTCCCACGGATTGACGACGCCTTGGATCGACTGTACAATGCAAAGTATTTTTCGTCGATGGACCTCAAAACCGGCTACTGGCAAATTGAAGTCGACGAGAGGGATCGGGAGAAGACGGCCTTTATAACACCAGACGGACTGTTTGAGTTCAAGGTCATGCCGTTTGGTCTTTGCTCGGCACCTGCGACTTTCCAACGCGTCATGGATACAGTACTGGCAGGCTTGAAGTGGCAGACTTGCCTCGTCTATTTGGACGACGTCGTTGTGTTTGCCTCAAGCTTCGAAGAACACCTGCGGCGCCTTGAAACAGTTCTTCAAGCAATCAAAACCTCCGGACTCACGTTAAAGCCAGAAAAGTGCCGCTTCGCGTATGAGGAGCTCTTGTTTTTGGGCCACGTCATCAACAAGTCTGGAGTGCGCCCCGACCCTCAGAAAACTGCGGCCATCTCCAACTTTCCTCTGCCCGCTGACAAGAAGGCAGTGCGTAGATTTCTTGGACTGTGCGCCTATTACAGGCGCTTCGTCAAGGATTTTTCACGGATCGCAGAGCCACTGACGTATCTCACGAAGGCCGACGTCGAGTTCAAGTGGGAGACGCCGCAACTCGAAGCATTTGAAGAACTGAAGCGACGCCTGCAATCGCCGCCAATACTTGCGCATTTCGACGAAAACGCCGATACCGAAGTCCACACCGACGCAAGCAGCGTAGGACTCGGCGCCGTGCTTGTGCAGAGGACTGATGGACTAGAAAGGGTTGTAAGTTACGCTAGCCGGTCGCTATCGAAGGCGGAAGCAAATTATTCCACAACAGAAAAGGAGTGCCTCGCCATCATCTGGGCTACATCAAAGTTTCGTCCCTACCTCTATGGCAGGCCCTTTAAAGTTGTGAGCGACCACCACGCCTTGTGTTGGCTAGCTAACTTGAAGGATCCTTCAGGTCGCCTCGCACGATGGAGTCTGAGACTTCAAGAATTCGACATCACCGTCGTTTACAAGTCCGGGCGAAAGCACTCTGACGCCGACTGCTTGTCTCGCGCCCCCGTCGAACCGCCGCCACAGGACGACCAGGATGACGACACTTTCTTGGGACCAATCAGTGCCGACGAATTCGCCGAACAACAGCGAGCCGACCCGGAACTAAGGAGCCTTGTAGACTACCTGGAAGGCAAGACCGTCATTGTGCCGAAGGTGTTCAGGCGAGGATTGGCGTCGTTTTTCTTGCAAAACGACATTCTCCTAAAGAAGAACTTCTCGCCTCTCCGAGCCAACTACCTCCTCGTGGTACCCTCAGCATTGCGTCCAGAGGTTCTGCAAGCTCTCCATGACGACCCAACGGCTGGACATCTCGGTTTTTCACGCACTCTCGCGAGGATACAAGAAAAATACTACTGGCCTCGCCTCTCTGCCGACGTCGCCCATTACGTTAGGACATGCCGAGACTGTCAGCGACGCAAAACACCGCCGACAAGGCCAGCCGGACTTCTACAGCCAATCGAGCCACCTCGCCGACCGTTCCAGCAGATCGGGATGGACTTACTGGGGCCTTTTCCGACGTCGACGTCCGGAAATAAATGGATCGTCGTCGCTACGGACTACCTCACCCGCTACGCCGAAACAAAAGCCTTGCCCAAAGGCAGTGCCGCCGAGGTAGCCCGATTCTTCGTTGAGAACATCCTCCTGCGTCACGGTGCCCCAGAAGTCCTCATCACCGACAGAGGCACGGCCTTTACGGCAGAACTAACTCAAGCCATCCTGCGGTACAGCCAGACAAGCCATCGCCGCACCACCGCCTACCACCCGCAGACGAATGGCCTCACCGAGCGCCTAAATAAGACCATCGCCGACATGCTGGCAATGTACGTCGACGTCGAACACAAGACGTGGGATGCCATCCTTCCGTACGTGACCTTCGCATACAACACGGCCGTGCAAGAAACGACGCACATGGCGCCGTTCAACCTGGTCTACGGAAGGAACCCGGCAACGACGCTTGACGCCATGCTACCAGACGTCGCTGACGAAGAAAATCTCGACGTTGCCACTTATTTGCAGCGTGCCGAAGAAGGTCGACAGCTCGCCCGACTGCGCATCAAGAACCAGCAGAGGACCGACAGCCGACACTACAACCTTCGACGACGCTACGTCGAGTACCAGCCCGGTGACCGTGTTTGGGTCTGGACTCCGATACGCCGACGAGGACTTAGCGAGAAGCTGTTACGTCGCTATTTCGGACCATATAAGATCACCCGACGTATTGGCGCACTGGACTATGAGGTCGTGCCAGACGGCATTTCGCAATCACAGCGGCGCCGGGCACGACCTGAAGTCATCCACGTGGTGCGTCTTAAGCCTTTCTACGCCCGCTGACAAACTTAGGTACTTTGTTATTTTGTTATTGTTTTTTGTTATTTTGTTTATTATGCATGGTTTTTGTTTTCGCTTTCGTGTTTGTTTGTAGCATCGGGGCGATGCTTTTTAAGGGGAGGGTATTGACACGTACACATGTTTATCTTTCACTGGTGGCCGCTTTCAACATTGGCTGACAAATGTTAAACGTTATCGCTCGGCGCAGGACGCGCCTGCATTGGAAGCTTCTCGGACGTTATCGATGCTTCTATCCGTCGTCTGTGGTCACCGACGCCCATGTAATCTGATTGTATGAGCGACGCGAATTGTCTAGAACTTTCTGGAAGACACGCGGGCATCAGGGATTAATCTGGAACCTTCGATGACTCAGGTATAAAAGCCGACGCGTTTCGCCGCTGATCAGATTTTCGACGATCGCCGACTGTGTTCGCCGCTATCGTTGTGCTTTGAGTGTACCTTGCTTTTGTGGGCACAGGTTCGCCCAATAAACAACCAGTTTCGTCGTACACAGTTTTACGACTGTTTTCTTCAGCGTCACTACTACGTGACAATATTCGCGGAAACTAGGGTTTAACCAATTTAGTCTATAATGTCTGTTTATTGTCCAATATTATTCCCCCATTTGAACTTACATTGACTATCATTTAGTTCAAAGATGATGGTCTGCGCTGAAAAATTTTCGGTGAATTATAACTGTCGTGACTTCTGTTACGACAGTTATACTACTGTTTACCTAATACCACTGTTTACTTATTCAAGAAAAAAAAAGCTGTATGGCACAAAAGCTCCAAGTTGTGCGCGTCCCTGGTATATTTGGTGGCGGTTCTTAAGCAGCAGCTCTTTAGAGATAGAAGTGGGCACACCCTGCTGCGGTTCAAGAGCAACCAATTAAAAAAAAGAAGCGCAGTTTAGTAGCCGAAGCTTGAACTTTCGTTTACTTCCTCTGTTATTATCTACCACCTGCTTATAGAATCTGTATACAGATTTTTCTGTGCGCGCATATACACAGTTTCGTGCGCATGCGAAGCTATTGGGTCTAGAGAAGCCTCGCAATTCTTTAAGTGCATCACATAGATCAGTCATTGTAGCTCGGCTAATGTCCTAACAATGGCTGCCGCACTCTTTTCACAATGGGCCTAATATATGCTGTAGCTCTACACGGATTTCGTATGCACTTCACTGAGATTAGAACTACTATATGAGCTATGAGTATATATGCTCGTAGAATATTAAACAGTCTACTCCATGTGAACTTTCTTCGCGCTCATGAGCACGAAAGTTGTCATGAGCTTTTCCATCCTCAAAACGGCTCGCCGTTGACATTCATTTTATGACTCAAGCTGTTACTAAGAGAAGTTGTAGGTAAGACTTAAAAAGAGGCAGCTCAAGATAGAAATGCCGACACGAAAACTCCGCGGTTACGCTTTAAGCTACAAATCCACATATTTGCCTTGAAGGTATGATAGATGGATTGAGGTGTTTTCTGAACAGATATGATGCGTTCGAAAAAAAAAGAACATAGAAAAAAAAGAAATAACTATGTACATGAGCGGTTTTTGCATTCCGGCCATATTCAATCTCAGGCGCCGTGAAAATATCGGAAAAACCACAATTCTGGGAACGTGTGGTAGACGTACAATTCAAGAATAAATAGAGCAACCGCGACTCCTTTTGAGAGTAAGCGCGTGCACCTATTTCACTCCATTCTCTGCGGCTTTTCGAAATCGCCCTGGACAATGTTTATTCCGCTTGTACCCTATAAGAACTCTTTGGTCAGGAGTTCGAGAACTCTGCAAAATGGGTGTTAAATATGCGAAAAGAAGTTACTTCTGCAGAAAGAAGATTGAAGCACTCAACTGTTTTAGACAAAACGCTCTCATCATAGAAAAATTATTACTCCGCCTTGATTATTGTCAACCGAAAATGATATTTCCTGGCGCTTTCCTCTGCCGTATGAATAGACCTAAATATACCACACTGAGACGTGCGCCAATACAAAATATTGCATTCGCGTAACGCCATAGCTCGTGCTACTCGCTAACGGTGTTGTTGCTTGTAGAAAAAAAAAGAAACCAAAATTTCGCACTTTGAATTCAAAAGCTTGTTTCTATGGCATGTTCCAAGCTGTTTTGAATTTTGTCTTCTCTTAACGAACGTGAAAATGTCCCTGTTATACTCACATTTTGGGGTCTTGTAGCTATACCTTTTTCGGTCCTGAATACAGGACAGAGTTCCTGGTCACTATAGTTAAGTACCATCGTCGTGGCAGTGAAGAAATGGTTTGAACAAAGGCAGAAGAAGGGCCGAAGCTGATATGTTGCGATAAGGCCCGCAGTCGCTTCGAAACGTAACGTCCATAGAACAATCTTTCTTATCGATGGCAAAACGCATTAGTACCGTAACGAGAATTCGATCCCCGCATAATTGCTTTATGATCATTAGCAAAAGCTGCCGAATATTGCCATTACAACTGCAGATTTTGCATAGTATAATCTTTTTTTTTTTCATTAAGTTAGTAAGTGAAGAAAATGTCCAGAGCGCTACCGAACGCTCGTGGTGGCTGACATCGGAAACGAGCATGAGGCTTTAAAGAGTTGTTGAATCTCCTCGAAACGGCGCGTGCCACTCAAAACCCGAATGACGAAATAGCTCACGAGCAAACATGCTGCCTGCGACGGGCTTAACCATCAGACACTCTTCTCTGGTCAAGAATTAGGAGGAGCCTGAGGCCGATTTCCCAAGCAATTAACGTAGGGCCGGTCGGGGAACGTTACTCCGCCGGCGCTTAGGCCAAATAGAGCGCATGCAGTGTCGCACTCATCTATGCCAACTGCTTGGGAAAAGTCCGCAGGAGACGCTCCTCCGCGGACGCTGTAGCCATCAATCAAGTGGCTCCAATTACGCGTACAAAAGCGTGAGTAGAAAGCTCCCGCGATGTGCCGGGTCTTTTAGTAGACTCGCCCGACGGATGGTTCATTACGCAAAAGCGTGCCTCTCATCTCCGGCGATGGTACAGCAGCTAGCGGAGTGGACGCAACTCGTGTGCCTTCAGGGAACGAAGACAGAACGGGGGAAATAGCTATCTCCCTGATTCTCTCTGTGCATTGTCGGATAGGCCATTTGCTCGGATTGGGCATCGCTCCGGGGCAATGGACCGCAGGACACTCTAGTTTCGCCGGAAAAAGTCAGAGCAGGAATGTTTATGTAGGATCCCCTCATAGCTTCCTTACTTCTCGCCGTACGCCATTCTGTCGTGGCTTCCGATTACTGCGTCCAGATCGAACCACCCGCAGAGCGTCCAGCTCATCAAAATATTCTGTGAGCAAACACAGTGCTCTTCTTTTGGCACCGAGAGAAAGATTGTATACATTTGTAGCTCCTTGCTGCCGATGGGAGATTTTCATTGCGTTTTTTATCTGGCTCTTTTATTTACTTCTCTTTCGCCGTATCTGAAGAACGGGGACACTAATGAAATAAAGGCATAGCAGCAAGGGTCGTTATTTCGGGATTCGTCTTTAGCTCTCAGCTAAAACAACCAGTGACGTTTTACGTGCTATAACGGCACATGCTCAGGGAGCAAGACAACTGAAACACTTCAATAATGAATGAAGTAAGCTTGATTTCTCAATCGGAGAAAACAAAATCCGGTCAGGAAAGACAATGATAACTGTCACGTATTAGCGTTACTGTCATCAATAGCACGAATCAGTCAACAAGTGTGCTAGACACAAAAATCATCCTTCGCCTGTCAAGAAGAATGTACAAAATTTTAAGACCAGTTCGGAATATTCTTTTTATGTGCCGGTTCACCGCAAAGTGTACAGGCGCCATTAACAATGAAGGACAGGAAGTTTGCAAACTCTGTTCAAAGACAGTTTTCTACAGAAAGAATTTGTCGATATGCAGACGTATGGTTTATACAAGTGTGGTTCCCTGATCAATGTGTCGCGCTTTCTTGTCATGGCAACGCGAGCCTTTCGGTTGCTTTAATTGCCAACTGCAGAGTTTGTAGCACTTACACTGTAGCAAGTGCACGGAGACCGAGTTCATTCACTCCCACGGGTATTTTTACGTGCGCTAACACATTTTCTAACAAATCACTAAATACTAAGGTAAGTACGGAAAAGAAACGTTCGACTTACCCGGCTCCCATAGCCCCAACAGACACAGGGATGTCACGATGAAAACGAGGCTGTAACGGCAGTCAACACTCATGTTGTCCTTTTGATAGCAAGGGTGAGCGGAGCAGTAATCCAGCTGTCACAGCGGCCCGACCACACGCACCATAAATTCTACAAGGCCAATGATGTCACAGAGTATCGCTGAGCTTCCAGGAAGTTTGACTTGGAAACACTCGTCAATTTCAAAATCATTTAGGGGAACGGCTTCCACAGCATGAAGGCGCTGAAAACAACGCTACGATTCTTAAAAGGCAGATGGCGGAAACTTTGGAGCAAACTTGACGATATACGGAGAGGCGCCCCAATCGAAACATCGTTCAACAAAGTCGCTGGCAGTCGAAACCTAGGTACGTACAATCATGCGCTAGGAACAATTTCCTATGTTTATTTCGAAGGGTTGGCCGCTGTCTAGCTTGATTTCTGTAGCTTCATCAGACAGATGCTGCCGCAGCAAGCTGATAACACAGATATTGCTAGTTAGCACACCTGAGCACTTCTTTATCACAGTCAAACTGTCTTTTTAGTCCAGTGTTGCAATTCATTAGAACAAACTAGCGTTCGCCTCAAAACACTGGTCACATTGCAACAGGGTAAGCTACTTCGTAGAATGGAAGCAACCAGCTGGAGCACGATGTTCGAAGCAGTCACTTAAAAGTTTGTTCAGGTCAGAGCCTAGCCGCAGGGTACACACAGAAGATCTGATCGCAGGGCCACGTGCTTCGCGGTATCGCTCTGTGGCAGTATACGTCACGCCGGCTCGTCGGTTGGCAATGTGCGAACAACGCTAAGCACACGCTGCCGACGCGTAAATCAGATCAGCGCGAAAAGCGCTCAGCGTAGCCAGCGACCGAGTAGCACCGATGAATTGGCGCGCGCGCGACCTCCCGACGAGCAGGTGCGCGTGCGGCGGAAACACCGCCACCGAACACAGGCGCTACTCCAGCAACGCGACTCCTGCCTCGGCGGCAGCCGCTAGTCGGGGCTGCCTGCGCTTCGGCTCGACGCTAGCGCCCCGGCGTGGTGAGCAGCCTGAAAGAGAGAGCGCACACGTGCACGAGTGTCCGTGTGTGCTTCTGCTAGAGCGCCGCGGCTCGTCCTTTCGGCGTCAGTACACCCCTTTTCCCATCTCGCCTCCTCCGTTCCATGACTTCCTTCGCTCCCTCCCGAATGCCTCCTTTCCGTTTACCCGGCGCCGCTCGCGGGAAGAGTAAGACGGCGAGCTGGTAGAAAAGGCATCCGATCTTTTTTTTTTTTATGTAACTCTTTCGGTCTTCTTTTTTTTGTGTGCCCGGTCCACAGAGCTAACTCACACTGGTTACACAATAACCGAACAACGTATTCAACGTTTTGTTATGTTTATCTCTGTATCGTTGTTTGTTTTTTTCCGAAACAAATCTCGGAGCAGAACTCTTGTTTCGGAAACACACTGCGACGGGTGTCACCGTTATGCAGTTTCAGAGAGCCTTTGCGTTAGCACCGAAACAAGATTTAGACCGGGCTTGAAGCATGACCATGCCTTCCCTTGCAAACTTTATTCTGATGAACGGACACACAACAAGGGAGTGAAAAGCGTGCTGCATATAGCGACAGGCAAGCGCACTGAATCGTTGCTCACTTACTTTATTCAACGCAAAGTGCAAATGGAAGAAACTATGTATTTTTTTTCTCGCAGCAACTCTATTTACTATTCTGCAGTGTGCCCCTGACTCACAGAAGCAGTAATATTCTCATAGGATTACCTTGTTACATGAGGGCCGCTACAGCATTCAGAAATAGTACCACACACAAATGCAACGAACAATTAAGGTGTTACAAAACAATTTTTCCATGTTTGCCGCATAGAGCAGAACATGCTGTTTTGTACTTATCCACTAAACGATGACATCGGGGCTTTTTCAGCGGTGTTATTGCTCTGCTTTCAGATGTGCTTCCCCATTCTCTATAAATGTGTATTACCTATTTCTCTAAAGAGTTAATCATCTGGCTGATATTCTTTTTAATAAAGACGCGTAATTATTAATGGTATGTAAGCTGCCTTTTCTTGTTTATATTAATTTTTCAATGTGACAAAGTTGCATTTTTATGAAGAGGAGACTACACTTTATTGATAATATGACGTGCACTATAAGGCTGTAAACTGCTATTGTACGCACGCGACAAGGAATGGTAGGGTGGCAAGACTCTCCAGCTTTAGCTCACGGCAAATATTAAGCCGTGTCATAGAAAAGCTGCGGAGCACGACGTACCGAACATGCAGCGATGTTTCTGTTAGTTTCAGTGAAAACAAGCATATTAACACGATCTAATAGCGAGATTATTCTTGAGAAAGAAGAGTAATACTCCGACTGACGGGCAAAGTATGAAAACACGGTTGCCGAAGGTTATTGTTAAAAAAATGGGTACAGTTAGTATTACAGGCGTGTCGAATCAGTTGTAGGTACGCACTCTCTGCCGAATTTTTCGTTGCCTGTGTCTATTATTCGCGAGTGTTCATAATGTCGCAGCGCTTCGGCCCTTCCGTTGTTAAAATCTGGAGCAAGCGGAGCCATTCGTTCTCTGCACTCGAAGAGAACTTGATCCCTGAATCGAGTGGCTTATTTCGCTCGTCTCTCAACAAGCCTCTTGCATGCGCGACCATTGTTCTCGCAACGATGCTGTACTCGAAATGTGGAGGATGATTTAAAATTTACTACGAGGAGTTATATTACGGTAGTATCCTGTCTCTAGTCAATTAGTGCCGCATGCGCACTGACTTGGACGTTGTGTTGAATATCCGAGAATATGTGAAGCCGCGTCTGGATTTAGTTTCTCAACTAGGGTTTCAATCCTAGTTCATTCGTAAGGCAACATAAGCGCTCTGTGCACACGCGCGCGCACACGTGTGTGTATGCGTTTGTTTGGGCGCGTGTATACGTCCGTGAATGCGCGTGTGTCTGTGCGCGTGCGTGTGCGTGCGTGTGGTGTGTGTGTGTGTGTGTGTGTGTGTGTGTGTGTGTGTGTGTGTGTGTGTGTGTGTGTGTGCGTGCGTGCGTGCGTGCGCGTGTGCGTGTGCGTGTGTGTGTGTGTGTGTGTGTGTGTGTGTGTGTGTGTGTGTGTGTGTGTGACAACAGCTTGTCTTATTCCTTGCGCAATGCATTTCAAAATTTTCTACGCGCAAGCGTAATTGCCCCGCCTGTGAAATCGGCGTGATTATGTTTGTCGCCTCGAGGGAAGCGAGCGCCGCAGGAGGATGGCGTCTGGCAGTGGAGAAGAGAATCGCCGCGTTCGCGCCCTTTCCGTTTGTGATTTGACTCCGCGGTCACAGTGTACTAGAAATTCTAGTACGCTGTACCGCGGTGCTCGCTGTGCATGTTCGCGGTATCCATACGCTTGCGCGTAACCCACGTTCATGAAGTGAAACGTCACTGTAAGTTTTAACGCGCGTTAAGGGCCCCGTGTCGCAGAAAATTCGGCGTCGGCTTTGGCACCCGCGGTCGAGAAAATCTTCCCCGACCACGCAGGCCCTCCAAATATATTTAGGTATGCCACACCATGCTACCATTAATGTTGCTCATACCTTGTCTTGCATTCTTGGCAAAGCTATTCCTCGGAATTTTGAGAATGACAATCCACAAACAAATGTCATGAAACAAAACGCCCACAGCGCTTGCCTTTTATGCTAAATCTTCACAGACTGAAATATTAAAAGTACGAAACAAAAAAGTTGTCACAGTTTCACCTGAAAGGCGAAGCATCAATTGCGATAGCAAATTTGTAGAGAGCTATATGGAGTAATGATAGTAGCTTTATCAGCTGTATAAACTTGGACATGCAGCAGCACCGGCAACACGCAGAACTGTTGTCGACGCCCTCGGCGTTTTGCCCGCGTTCGCACAAAATGCGTGCGGCGTTGGTGACTGTTGCCGGAGCCTCTGATATAAATAGGCACTTGGTGCCGCAGCTAAACGTCGCCTCCCTTCCCTCCCCCTCCCCCGTACGGCCTTTCGTGCGTCAGAAGAAGGCGCGTTTGCTCTACATATATGGTGATGGTAAAGGAGGAAAGAGAAACCTACTTCTGCAGCCCTTAAGGGAGCACGGCACAGAACGCGCGTTTGTGCTCCGCCGTGCGTTCACTCCCCGTGAAAGCGCGCGTCCCTCGCGCCCTTTCACTCTCACATACAGCGTTCGGCGGCGCGCGGCGACGATTTCATCTCCACTGACGTCATACGGAACCTCACGGCGACGGCAACGGCGACGGCAGAAATCTGCTTTGGAGTGTCCATATAATTGCTATCGCAATAAAACGGAAACCTGAAAATTATGCAATTTTTTTGGCGCGGCTGTGCAATATCTGCGGCATCGCCCCACGCAGGAGGCCGCGTTTCTACAAGAAAGCTTAGGGAGCCGTGAGGTTCCGTATGACGTCAACGGCGATAAATCGTCGCCGCGGTAAGTGGTTCTTGAGGGAAAGGGAAAGGTTGGCGCTATCTTCTGCAGCCCTGGAGGGAGCACGGCTCAGCGCCACGCGCCGGACGCTGTATGTGCGAGAGAAAGGGCGCGAGGGACGCGCGCTTTCACTTGGCGCTGAGCCGTGCTCCCTCAAGGGCTGCAGAAGATAGTGCCAACCTTTCCCTCAAGAACCACTTATCACGGGGAGCGAACGCACGGCGGAGAGCAAACACGCGTTCTGCGCCGTGCTCCCTGAAGGGCTGCAGAATTACGCGTCTCTTCCCTCCTTTACAATCACCATACATATAGACCAAACGCAACTTCTTCCGTCGCGCGAAAGGCGTGGGGGGGATGGGAGGGAGGGAGCGAGGGGAGGCGACGTTTAGCTGCGGCACCAAATGCGTGTTTATATAAAATCTTTGCGAGGCGAGAATGTGGTAAAGATTTCCGACGCTGCTCCACGAGTGTCCCGTTCTGATCTCGTCGAAAACCTCCGAGCCGCTCCCAGAGGCACCGGCAACAGTCACCAACGCCGGGCGCGTTCGGTGCGAACGCGGGCAAAACGCCGACGGCGTCGACAACAGTTCTGCGCGTTGCTGATGCTGCTGTATGTGCAAGTTTATACAGCTGATAAAACTACTATCCTAACTCCCTATAGCTCATTACACATTTCCTATCGCAATTGATGCTTCACCTTTCGGGTGAATCTGCGACATTTTTTAAATGCGAAGCATTTCTTGGCGAACATTTGCTACTTTGACAGTATCTATCTATCTATCTATCTATCTATCTATCTATCTATCTATCTACCTATCTATCTAGCCACCTACGACTTTGTGCTCTCATGGTCGTTTCATTACCTGGTATGTACCAAATTTGGCATACCATGACAAGAGTATATAACGAACATAAATGATATGTCATGACATGAATGTCGTGACATGCGTGCCATGTAATTCATGAGACAGCCGCCTACGTCTTGGTGCTCTCATGGTCGTTTCGTTAAGTTGGTAGGTACCAAAATTGGCGTAGTATGACAGGAGTGTATGACGAATATAAGTGGTGGTCATGACATAAATGTCATTATTGCGTGTCATGTAGGTCGTGACAATGACCCAGCGAAAAAGATTCACACTCAAAAACCACTGAAATGGGTTCGGACGTGGGTACTAAATGAAGGAAACACTACAGAATGCTGGTAGAAGTCATAGTCATGAGCATGACTCAGCAAAAATGACGATGACTCAGCGAAAAAAGTATAGGACTCAAAACCACTGAAATGGTTTCGGCCGTGGGTACTAAGTGAAGGAAACGCTGAAGGATGGTGGTAGAATTTATAGTCACGAGTATGACTAAGGCTTTCGCCCTAAGTCTTTCTCCTGCTGGCTAAAGGGACTCCTGAGGACTCATGACATGATTGTCATGGCATGCGTGTCATGTAGTTCATGAAAGAGCCGCCTACGTCTTGTTGCTCGATCTCATGGTCGTTTCGTTAACTTGGTAGGCTCCCCGCACACTGCTTCGCATACCATCGATTCCCACAAGGCGTGGGATCTGCCGGCTCTCTTAAAATTCGCGACCCTTCACAACTATGACCCGCGGGGATATATTTATCGCTATGGGGTTTTGCTGCTGATTACGAGCTAGCTGCGTTGTTTCCTGGCTGTGATTGTAGCATTCCGATGGTTGCAAGTGAGCAAAGCCGGAGCTCTTGACTACGGCGCTTGTCATATCCTCTGCGTGCTTTGGCACTTTGAACCCTGGCAATAGATTGATTCGGCGGGTAGGATACAGCTTTTCCTCATGCCCGTCGTATATACGATTTATGATCCGTGTCGATGCGGGCAAATCTGGTAAGCGTGGCCCGTGTGCGACAGAGCGCCGCGCGATCTGTGAGTTAACGTATGGCCTGCGAAAGATGAGAGAGGGTGAGATAAGCTCTCAGGTAAGTGTACGTCCTGCTGACAAGACCAGAACTGTGACAGGCACCAGAACTGTGCAGCGCACGTCCGAAACCTGAAATTATGTGAGCGATAAGTGTATTTACATACGTTATGCCAGCAGAGTCGATACGTTAAAAGGGTTCTTTTTTTTCCTTTCTTCAGTCCGATTCACATAGCACGTGTTGCGCCAACTGCCCGATCCCAGTTACAGTGGGGGTGCGTCGTTGTGCTGGCAAATGCCGAAAGGCAAGAAGAATGAAATCTCGAAATAGTTGGGGCAATATGGTCCAAAATTCCTGGTAACCTATGAAGCCCGTGTCCAGTCTTAGCGGGTACAGAAAGGGGGCATTGCATTCAAGTGGCTCTGCCTGAGCAATTGCCTGAGCTCAATGAACTTGGGGGGACGTTTTAGTTTTCTATTAGCATTGAACAGTTTTCGCCTTGTTGCACCGTGGTGTTTTCAAATCGTTTTTCTACGTCACAAAGTTTGTAGAAAAAATATATTAGTAGAAAGAGTTAGTTTTTAGGGGCGAAGCTCCTTATAGCGGCACCCGTTCCGTCCCCGTCGTCGTAGTAGTAGTGTGTAACCAGTAGTGTGTAACCAGTCTGAGAAAAATGAGAAAAAAAATTCCGGAGTTGTGCCCGTAGCGCGGAATCAAACCAGGGACCCCTCGCTTCCGAGCGCGCGGCGTTAGCCCACTACGCCACGAAGCGGACATCGACACTCGCACCACGATGGCAATAAATACCCAACATTAACGAAAGGCCGCGTTTCTAGCGCGTTTCTAACGCGTTTGTGCTAGCGCGTTACGGCCCGTGTAAGAAGCTGGTGTAAGACGCTGTGGCCTCTCCGCCTTACCTTCAACGCGTTTCGAACGCGCTGCCCAAAGCGGTGGCAAGTCAAGTTCAAGTCGAGGAGCGTTTATGAATACGGGGGGTATACTCTCTCAGCAGTCATGTGATGGCGTCGGCAAACGCGGTGCACGTTCCGGCATGTGTAAATGGCTGCGTAAGACGCTGTGGCGGCTCCCCCTTACTAGAGAGTACTGCACGTTTCTAACGCGTTTGTGCTAGCGTCCCCTTAAGCGGGAGATCCGATGATTCCCTCCGGAGCTTCGCCCACTCATCATCATTCACCCCGTGGATATGCTGTGATTTTTATTGCGATAGCAATTATATGGACACTCAAAAGCAGATTTCTGCTGTCGGCGTCGCCGTCGCCGTCGCCGTGAGGTTCCGTATGAAGTCAATGGAGATGAAATCGTCGCCGTGCGCCGAACGCTGTATGTGCGAGTGAAAGGGCGCGAGGGACGCGCGCTTTCACGGGGAGTGAACGCACGGCGGAGAACAAACGCGCGTTCTGCGCTGTGCTCCCTTAAGGGCTGCAGAAGTAGGCGTCTCTTTCCTCCTCTACAATCACCTTATATGTAGAGTAAACGTACCTTCTTCCGACGCGCGAAAGGCCGTGGGGGAGGGGGGGAGGGGGAGGGAAGAGAGGCGACGTTTAGCTGCGGCACCAAGTGCCTATTTATATCAGAGGCTCCGGCAACAGTCACCAACGCCGCACGCATTTTGTGCGAAGGCGGGCAAAACGCCGACGGCGTCGACAACAGTTCTGCGTGTTGCCGGTGCTGCTGCGTGTCCAAGTTTATACAGCTGATAAAGCTGCTATCATTACTCCGTATAGCTCTCTTCAAATTTGCTATCGCAACTGATGCTTCGCCTTTCAGGTGAAACTGCGACCACATTTTTTTTTGTTTGTTATCAGAAGCAACGTCACGAATTACTATAATCAGGTTTATATATTTTGTTTGGATGTATTTAACCGGTTGTTCTTGCATTCACGTTCGTTGCTGCCTTTCTCGTTATGTTATTCTTGTTTTGTCTTTTTTTTTCTAGCATGTCACTGCACAGCACATCCCGATTGTAATTACGTGCATTGAATGTCTTCTTTGGCATATATATCGGTGTGTCATCTTTATATATTATCAATAAGCATGCAAACATTAATTATAGCACTTAATAGAAATGTATGTTCGTTTATTATTTGTGAGGGCAAAGTAAATGTTTATGGATTAAAACAATAACATGCGCTGTAACCGTTTCCTTTCGACTTTTTGTGAATAGCATAACTTGGACGACTGAAGGAGGACCCCATGAGGGGGGCCGGGTTATTGTGAAAACGAATTATTCAAGAACAACGGTCAGAAAGAGACAACTAAACAGTGCAAAGTCAACCTTTGTCTGAGGTTTAATGGCCTGGATGGTATACGAAACACAACAGGCCTTTAATAATGCAAATCTTCCTGTAAAGAGAAAAGCGGCAATATTTTACGGTTGACTTGCTTGCCTCTTTTTTATCTTCCTCACGGCCATTTTATTTCTAACCGTCTAACGCAGTCGTAAACAAACTACGTGCCTAAACGTTATCATAAGGCTCCCGTGGTTCCGCAGCAATTTGGCTTTTAGTTGTCACAGCGGCGGCTGTGACTGAGCCAGCAGCGGCAACAGTAGAAGTCTCAGCACCGAAGGCGATGTTTTCTGCAGACGATCACAGCGTCTCTTCGCCTCGTCACATGACGTCCTGCTTGTACTTATGCACAGGACGCGTACCAGGGGTGAAGGGGAGTACAAGATTCTATTGCATTCTGATCTGAAGTGGAGGCGCTATGCCATATGCACGTCTTTAAGAAACACGCATCTTCTCAGTTAAATGTTCTCAGTCACGCCACCTTTCCTGCTCAACATTACTCACATAATGGTGAACACTGTCGGCATCCATGCGCATCCTTTGCAATCGATTGATTTCCCATAATTTGTCGAGCAGAGTGGCCAGAACCAGCAATACATAGTTTTCACGGCCGTCACAACCGGGGCGTATGGGGTAGGTGGCCGCCATTACGGAGAACTATACTGCCGTGGCGCCGGCCTTTGATGCGTGTGCCGGGTGCGATTCTTTCGCACTGTGCGTGTTCTAATACGGTACAGCGCCGCAATGCCGATGTGTGCCATGATCGGCTGCAGTGCGAGAAACAAGTCTGCTGCACAGAAAACGAACATGGAGCCAGGAACCGGGCTGTACTGCTTGCCGAAAGTGATAACTCCGTAATGCGAGCGCAAGAAAGTGTTGTCGGAGGAGCGTCGGCGTCTCTGGCTCGCTCGCATAAACAGGAAAGACGTAAAGAACCTACTTTTTACGCCTACACTTAACCAGAGTTACAGAAGGCCGTATTTAGGTAAGCGAATAGCGAAATAAGGTATGTTGCGTCGTACACAATGCCTCGCAGCGTCGAGCATTTGGAGCAGTGAGCAGCGCACGGTGCCGTAATGAACAGCTAACGAACGAATTCATGCAAATGGGTACCGTGTTAACCGCGTTATTCCAGCGGTACGGATTTACAAGTATGTTTCTTTAAATGTTTGTAACCTTACCTCGCTCAACACGACGACGCGCTTGGAGAGTAGCCGCATTGCTGTCATGCCGCTTACCCGGCCGCTTGTGAAGTAGTTGTGAGCCTCAAGAGACTTGTATGACTGCATTTCTGTAAGCGATACGAAGTTCGTCGATAGCACCAAATAGTTTACAATGTCAGCATGCGTCGTAACCGGCAGCAGGTCGACGTCCGTAATCGTGTCGGTCCCACCGGACAACGTGTACGTGTTCCGCCTGGCAGTCGCCGTCATTGAACACGCGATAGTTTGCAAAACGCAAAATCAACGCCGAAGGACTGCACAGGCGGCGCTCAAACATTCGCGCGCATCGGTTGCAGTGCTCCAACATGGCGGACGACCGCTAGCAGACAGCGTTGTGACGTCACGTGCAAACTATGTATAGCGGAAGCACAGCTTCGTGTGAGCAAGGCACGAAGGGGGAAAAGTAATAAAAAAAATTATGGTTGATCCGTGTTTCGTAGGAATTGGTGGAACACGAAAGTGAAACGTGACTTCACAGAAGCTGTTGCATGTTTGCCTCATGAACTCTCGGTCCGCTCCAGCGAAAGGCGCACGACTTGCGGGACGGCGACCGTGTCGCATGTTTGCTTCGCTCGCAGCGTCCTGTTGGCGAACGGAGTTGAAGCGCTCCAGGCACCTCAACGCGCTGACTTGCCCGCGAGAAGTTGATAAGGGCGTTCTAAGCCACGTGTCGGTGCATGCGGTGTGTGAGCAAGGGCCAGTACGGGGATATCTAAAAGAAGTAGTTACATCTTTCCGTTTCTTATCGGTACACTTTTCTTTGCAATATACTTGACCGAGGTGTCACGTAAGAAACTGTACAAAGACCTCGTTGATGTGTTATTTTCAATGCCATTGTACCGTGAATTATACTGTGTAGGCCCAGGAAAAGATGTCTTGAAACGCGTAGAAAGGAACGCTTGTTGCGCCAGGGGTTAAAACCTTTTTTTAAGCTGCACAAAGGAACCTTACCCGTTAAAACATGGTTAGAAGATAGGGGTTTATTTGTTCCGTGGGGTACTAACTGTTTATTATACAAAAAGCCAGAGACCATTGAACACGTGTTTTTAGATTGCTGGAGCGGGGTGTTCTTCTGGGACATCTTACAGAGAACTCTGAAAAAAGAGTTGCCATTAAATCCGCATGGAATCCGTTATCTCACGGTTGAAAACGACGATGGCGTGCCTTTTGATCTTGTCATGCTCCTGGGCCTGCACAGCATATGGCGAACGTGGACGGCTGCACACAATGCAGATATTGATGTGCAACCCGTTCGCGAACATTTTTACGAATCTGTGTTCCATTTTGTCGAAGTGCAGAAGGTGCAGACGTTTGTACCGGAGTGGGTTCCTAGATTCGAACTTTTGTTGCACATGCCGAAATACTGATGACATGTAGTCAGCAAGCAGCTGACGGTTCACCGGTATAAGATCCTGTTAGTCTGTTCTTCTGCGCTCGTAAGATCTGTGACATGCGAGGCAATAAAGAAAAAAAAAAGCGACCGTGGCGTAATGATTTCAATGCCTAGCTTCTGTACTAGAGGTCTTGGGTTCGAATCCTGCCGTCGGACACTTTTAAAAATGTTTATTTTATTATTTAGTGCACAGTACTTCATTGAAAATGACGAGTTTACAAAGTCACGAAGCCGTTCACACTTGGTTCTTTATTCTATGGCTACACCGCGCTGGATCCTCCGTTGTGCTGGGAATATCGAAGTGCCCCTGTCGGCGCTCTATAGTGTCACAATGCAGTGCTTCGCTTCACCGCTTCTAGTTGGCGACTATTACATCCGTTGCCGAAAATCAGTCGTGAAACCCGGTATAAAATAATTTCGTGTTAAAAATGAGAAGACTATCGGCAGACTCAGCCGCAATGGGGTATGTGAAATGCCCTTTTTTGCTGTTGAAGGCGTCTGAGCATTAAATAAGTAAATGACGTAACCAAATGCACACGTGACATTAGAAACCTTACATGTGTAGCGCCCACCAACGCCGCAGCGCGGAGCGCTATGGTCGGCGCTGTAAAGAAAGAAAAATAAAGAAGCGCAGCGCGTGCTCGGGGCGCAAGCTCGGCACGCGCAGTGTCGTTCCAAAAGTCAGCCACGCTGGTCGTCGCAGCCCCGTCGCTCGGCTCGCCGCCTTCGTCCTTCTGATCAGGGACGACGGCACGGCTCGTACAGCCGCCGTCACGTCTCTTCTACATTGGTGACCCGGGAGAACGCGCGTTCCACCGAGGGACACGCTGCCATGGCTCACTGGCCGGAGCCGCAGTTCGACCCACCACTGCCGCCGTTCTCGTCCAGCTACGTCGGCGCATTGTTCGCTCAGTTCGAGGCGGCTCTGGAGCTGAACCACATCTGGATCCAGGAGTTCAAGCACGCGGTACTCCTCGACGTCCTGCCGCTTGCTCTCCAGCTCCACCTCGGCGTTCCATCGCCTGGCCCGCGCCCGTACGACGAACTGCGGCAGCGCGTGCTCGACTTCTTCGGCGCTGCCTACCACCCTGTTCCAGTGGCTGACCGCACGGTGCGCGAATCGCTGCCTGCGTTCCCACCGCCAGCGCTACCCGCATCTCAACCTGTGCCCGGAAGCCACCACCAGGCAAGCCTTCCTCCCTCGACTTGCCCCAATACCGTCTTGGCGACAACCCGATGCGCTACCGCACAGTCCCCGGCCTCCGGCTCTCTCCAGGGGTCTCTTACGTACGAGTACGCGCATAATGGCGTCACCAAGGGTATCGACACGACCGCGATACCGGCCACGTCGTCGCCTTGCTCACCTCCAACGATGATATGCGACAGTGGTGCCATCACTGACCCTACGCCGGCTCCTGTGCCTCACGCCATCGGGTCTGGCGCCAACGACGTCGCTCCTGCTATTCGGTCCCCGACCAACGCTTCACCCGAATTGTCTACGCTGCCGGCTGAGCGAGCCTCCGGGTCAACGCAAGAGCCCTGCCCCGTGCCGTGTCCGCTGCCTCCGACCTTGGCAACTGTCGATACACCGCGGCACCTACAAGCCATCGAGAGCGACGCAGCAGCTGTAACCTTCGGCCCTGCCCTGCGCTGCCCGTCCTCTCATTCGACCGACTTGCCATTGGGCCCTTCTGGCGACCACTCTGCCAAGTCAGACGTTGGGGGCTGTGCACAATCGTCGAGCGACGAGGATAGGGCAGCTAGACTGCCACCATCATCCCGCGACGCGAGCCGCGATGCAGTCTCGCGTCCACCGTCTCATCCTGTCCTTCGCGTCGTGCCCGCGTTGGATATCTCCACGCAACATGACTCGGCTGCTTCTGCTCCGGCTCTCCCAGATTTTCGACTACCCGCACCGAGCGTCGTCCGACGACGCCTTCCTGGCTGTCACGAGCGCCAATCCCGTCCAAGGCCGTTGACCGTGGCAAGAACGAGACTCCGGCCCGCGCGTCCCAGACCCTCTTCTCTTCACTCGGGCGGTGTCACGCGCAGATGTTTGCAGTCAGTCAGTCAGTCATAAAACTTTATTCTCGGTACTGGGAGTGATGGGTTCTGCGACCCCACCAGATGACCCTCAGTCAGTGCTGAAGGCGACCTCTTGGGCTCGCGCTGTGACCCGGACTTGTACTTCCGGACCAGAGCTGGCCAGCAGGGTCTCCCACTTTTGCGAGCCTACAAGCTTCTGGAGTTCTTCGGATGGGGGGTATGCGGGGCAGTTCCAAAAGATGTGTTCCATTGTGGCTCTCTGACCACATTTCGAGCAATCGGGTTTGAATTCGTCTGGGTTGATGTGGTGCATTCGGACCGGGTTTGGAAGAGTATTGGTTTGGAGTTGTCTCCATTTAACCTCTTGAGCTTTGGTAAGGCTTTTGTGAGGTGGCGCTAGCGTTTGTCTAGCTAACTTAAAGTACTGGGTGATTTCCTGGTAACTGATGAGACCTTCCTTTGTGCGTTCCGGGCTCGAGTCGTTGCTCACGGCTAGGCCGATAGATCCTCGAGCCATACTGTGAGCTGCCTCGTTCCCAGGGTTGCCAGAGTGAGCAGCTTGCGACCTCTACGATGGGTCGGGCAAGACCTGACAAGCACGAGCGCAAGCTACATCCACCAGAGCTGACGCATCTGCGAGCGCGTGACAACCGAGCTAGCGGTGTGTCGTGCCCACCAATGACTGCGCGCGGTTCCCGTTCGTTCCGCCAGGTCTGCGTGAACTGCTGCAGAGTAAGGTCCCTCTAAATACAGGGACCTTACTGCAGAGGCGTCTGCCTTCACCCTCTCCGTGCCGGCCTTCTGTGTACCGTGCGTCCGCAACGCCACTCGCAGCCTCGTCCACCGGAAGGACTTGCCAGTTCCATTCGCCTCCAACGGACTCGCTACTTGGACTGACCCCGGACCATTTTGAAGCTTTTTGCTGACATTTAATGTATCGCCGTTCCGTCTGGGCGGGGGGCCCTGTAGTGCCCACCAACGCCGCAGCGCGGAGCGCTATGGTCGGCGCTGTAAAGAAAGAAAAATAAAGAAGCGCAGCGCGTGCTCGGGGCGCAAGCTCGGCACGCGCAGTGTCGTTCCAAAAGTCAGCCACGCTGGTCGTCGCAGCCCCGTCGCTCGGCTCGCCGCCTTCGCCCTTCTGATCAGGGACGACGGCACGGCTCGTACAGCCGCCGTCACGTCCCTCCTACACATGCTTAACTTATGCTGCTGCTGGTGGTGATCCTACGGCCTAACCTTCCGATCATCCTCGCTTCCTATTCGTAGTGGGCTCGCCGTGATAAAATGTAGTGGGCGCCAACTGACATCTCTCTGTATTGCTGCCGAGTCTATTCATTCTATATGTCAACCCTACGTGTCGAACATGTGGCTGTCATAGCCAAGCTTCCGCAACCAATATACAGGGTGTCCCAGTTATGATGCACAAAAATTTGAAAACCGCAAATGCCACATAGCTGGACAAAAAAAGCAAGGTAATGTTGTTACCCACCAGCTGCGCGCTACTGCGCATGCGCTGGGACGTCATCTCTGCGTTTCGTCTACTGAGCCCGCCCGTACACTGTGCATAGTTTTCGCCCCACTTCCCCTACGTGTGTTCGGACTGCAAGTGCTTCGCGAGGCGTTCCGATGCCACCGACCACGAGAAAATGCTAATACACTTCGTATAACTCAGCGTCACTTGCAATTAATTCCTATAACCACGGCCGCTGGATAAAAAAAAAAAGGTGCGGCCTGCCGCGTCGGGCGCGCTGCAATGGGAGCGAACGTGACGGCCGTAGTTGCATTGTCGGCCACTTGGCTGGGCCGAACGGCGCTAGTCATCGGCGATGGAACGCGTCGGCTTGCACGCGCGATGGCGTTCCAAGCACGTTCTTGACGCATGTGCTATGCCCATGCCAGACAACAGCCCCCGACGTGTGGCGCCGCGGCGGATCACACCGTGCACTCGGCAGGTCGCACATTTTATTGCGATAGCAATTATATGGACACTTCAACGGGATTTCTGCCATCGGCGTCGCTGTCGCCGTGAGGTTCCGTATAGATTCCAAGGGCGATAAAATCGTCGCCGCGCGCCGTATGCGCGAGTAAAAGCGCGCGGGGGACGCGCGCTATCACGGAGAGCCAACGCACGGCGGAAAGCAAACGCGATTGTCGCCCGAAAGGCCGTGGGGGTATGGGGGGAGGGAGGCGGGGCGACGCTGTGCTACGGCACCAAATGCTTATCTTGAAACCCAGCGCAAGGAGAACTGGCAACGCAATCTCCCACGCGAAAGCAAAAAAAAAAAAAAAATTGTCGCAGTTTCACCTGAAAGGCGAAGCATCAATTGCGATAGCAAATTTGTAGAGAGCTATACGGAGTAATGATAGTAGCTTTATCAGGTGTATAACCTTGGACATGCAGCAGCACCGGCAACACGCAGAACTGTTGTCGACGCCGTCGGCGTTTTGCCCGCGTTCGCACAAAATGCGTACGGCGTTGGTGACTGTAGCCGGAGCCTCTGATATAAATACGCACTTGATGCCGCAGCTAAACGTCGCCTCCCTTCCCTCCCCCTCCCCCCTCCCCGCCACGGCCTTTCGCGCGTCGGAAGAAGGCGCGTTTGTTCTACATATATGGTGATTGTAAAGGAGGAAAGAGACGCCTACTTCTGCAGCCCTTAAGGGAGCACGGCGCAGAACGCCCGTGAAACGCCCGTTCACTCCCCGTGAAAGCGCGCGTCCCTCGCGCCCTTTCACTCGCACATACAGCGTTCGGCGCGCGGTGACGATTTCATCTCCACTGGCGTCATACGGAACCTCACGGCAACGGCGACGCGACGACGACGGCAGAAATCTGCTTTGGAGTGTCCATATAATTGCTATCGCAATAAAAGCGGGGAGGCAGCGCGGGAGGTACGGGGGAGCAGCTTCTACTCTGCCAACAAATACGCTTGCACTGGCTGTCGTGGCCGTCGCCCGCACCGTCTCTCCACCACGGCCGGGCTCGACTGGCGCGCGCACTCACTTCATAAGAAGCGAGCGAGCGAGCGCGCCAGTCGAGCCCGGCCGTGTCTCCACATGGCTCTGACCGTTATGCGCTGTCCATTAGCCGCTCAGTTTCCGTTGAAGCCATAGACCGCACGATTCTTCGCCCGCTGCAGCGACCGCGCCAGCGTTTTGACAGTCGTTGTCTGCGGTCATTCAGTGTGATCTATTCATGTTTTCTTGCGCGCGATGACACCACGCTTGTCAATTCAGTTAGAAAGCGAATGTGTCCAAGTTTATGCGGCCAATAAAACTACTCTACTATCCCTACTCCGAATAGTTCTCTACCAATTTGCTATCGGAATTGATGCTTCGCCTTTCGGGCGAAACTGCGACATTTTTTTAGATGCGAAGCAGCTTATGGTCGGGGCTATGTCACTCCCTCCCTCCCTCCGCCATGCGGCGTCCACACCCCTACTGTGCATGCGCATCCTCCTCCCTCCTCTCCTCTCCTTGTCTCATCTCTGCTCTCGGCATTCCTCCTCTGCTCTCCGACGCTCCTCTCCCCTCCGGATTGCGCAACGAATGGCAACACCTGCGGCTCCGCGCGCTATAATGCGAAGCAGCTTAGGTTAGAGGCGCGACAGTAGGCGCTGCATACTCCGCTGGGGGGCGCCACTCTAGCTCGTGGTATAATGACGCGCGCTCCGCTCCTCTCATTCTCCTCCCGCAACGCACGGTAAGTATAACTGTAGCTACGTACCTCAACCTAGCGGAAACGACGAACTGAAAACTAATAGGAACTTGGGTCGACACCCCATGCACGGCCGCTGGCCGTGCCCCATGGCTGCTTCGCATACTACTCAGGGTTGCCCTACGGGAAGATGGTGTAATTATTGTTATCCAGCGGCCATGCTATAACTAACTTAACTCTAAAAACAGTTGCACCCTTTGGGGTGCATTTTTGCCACACAGCAATAATCGTCATCTGTCTTGCTGGCGTTTCCTATCTTGAAAACTCTGCACTTGCTACTTTCCTGTCGAGAACGCTGTGTCACGCTGATAACGCTCTTGTCGTTCGTGACCGAGAAGTACCGGGCGCACAGCGTTAAAGAAAGGAAAGCCACGCAAGTCAGATGACGATTATTGTTCTGTGGCAAAAATACGCTCCAAAGGGTGCAACTGTTTTTAGAGTGTTGACATCATTTCGTATAGACATGGAACCAATCAGCTCCGCTGTGTCTTTAGCCTTGCGCCACTAGTACAAACCTACCCCGATATTTTATTGCGATAGCAATTATATGGACACTCCAAAGCAGATTTCTGCCGTCGGCGTCGCCGTCGTCGTCGCCGTCGCCGTGAGGTTCCGTATGACGTCAATGGAAGATGAAATCGTCGCCGCGCGCCGCCGAACGCTGTATGTGCGAGTGAAAGGGCGCGAGGGACGCGCGCTTTCACGGGGAGTGAACCCACGGCGGAGAACAAACGCGCGTTCTGCGCCGTGCTCCCTTAAGGGCAGCAGAAGTAGGTTTCTCTTTCCTCCTTTACAATCACCATATATGTAGAGCAAACGCGCCTTCTTCCGACGCACGAAAGGCCGTGGGGGGGAGGGGGAGGGAAGAGAAGCGACGTTTAGCTGCGGTACCAAGTGCCTGTTTATATCAGAGGCTCCGGCAACAGTCACCAACGCCGCACGCATTTTGTGCGAACACGGGCAAAACGCCGACGCCGTCGACAACAGTTCTGCGTGTTGCCGGTGCTGCTGCATGTCCAAGTTTACACAGCTGATAAAGCTACTATCATTACTCCGAATAGCTCTCTACAAATTTGCTATCGCAATTGATGCTTCGCCTTTCAGGTGAAACTGCGACAACTTTTCTACAGCGAAGCTGTTTAAGCCAGCCGTAACTTGTGGTGTGTAGCAAGACACTATCAAGAAAGAAGATAAAATAAATTTCCTTGCCTAGGCGGGATTCGAGCCCGCGTACTCCCTGTCCCAAAGCGGGCGTCGTAACCACGAGGCCATAGGGCCACGCTTGCAGAACATGCATTTATGTGAACCTTATGATTGCGTTCGAGCGTCGTCGTCTTCGTCCTCAGCTGGCGCGTTCGTATGCTCGTGCTCTGCGAGGAGAAGAGGTTTTGCGCGATATGAAAGCGAGAGAGAGACGCTTTCACGGAGGGGGTCTCCTGGAACGCGGTGTCGGCTTTGGAACGCGGTGTCGGCATTGGAACGCGGTGTTGGTGTTGCGAGCTGCGCTATGCAACGCGCAGTGACGACCATAAGTCCGAGACGCGCGAAAAGAAATTATCATCATCATGAGTAATAAGATGAAAAGTTCGCCCGCTCTTCCGGAAAATGCTGGGCTACGATCGCCCATCTTCGCTGTTTCAAGCGTTGCGCGGCCGAGTGCAAGGTTTTTTTTTTTCATGATGCTCTACAATTCTGTCATTGATGCTTTTCATGTTATTATATTATTTGAGAAGTTGATTTATTATTAAGACTAATTATGCAATTAGGCGGAATAGAAAATTAATCTGGGTATCTCCAAGCGATGGCAAACAACATTACCTTGGTTCTGTCTAGCTACGTGTCATTTGCACATTTTAAAATCCTGGTGCGTGATTGTTAAAACATCCTGCAGATGACAAGAAGCCGATGTCACAGCTTTTCGTTCATAAATTGTGTTCGCCGTTGGCCAGTCACCTTTGGTAATAATATGACCAACATCTCAATTGGATGACATTCAGGTTTATAAATAGTTTTTGCGTAAAAGCATTTCTCTTTTATGAATGCGGGCAAAAATTGGAGAGAGCTTACTCTGCAGTATCCTTTATTCCAACACGAACACTGCGACGCGTATTTCCGCTCAAAGTCACACGGACAGCTTTATTAACGAATGTTCTTGACCAATGAAATTTTCTGATGGGAGCGCTTTCATTCATGCCCTTTTGAGCACTTTGACACGTAGGATGGTAAAACCACAGGAAAGCACAAAAAAAAACGGACTTGGCCAGCTGAAGAGCGATTGCTGCGGTACTCTTTTCAGTATATATGTATGAACACTTAAGTCAGAAGAAGAACTGTCTCGAGAAGTGCAGAGACTGGCAACGACAGATAGCGCGAAAAGATAAAGCGAGAAAATGATAGAAGGCAGTAAACAGAGTCAACGCAATAGAAGACCCCACGTCACTCTCTTGCTGGTGTAGCACGCCACTACTCTGTCCGGGAGGGTAACGCCAGAACTCGAGAGGCGGAAGAAGAGGCAATCAAGCCCGACTCTCTTCTCTTTCACGCTGTTCTGCACCGCCGAGTTTCTCGCTTCGAGTGGTGGGGCCCGACTTCGTGCAGGGTCATTGCGGGTATCTCTGTGTAGAGTACTCGGCCATGCCAATTGCCGGTCAGGCAATTTTGCTGATATGCTGCGTTAGAACTTTGACCCTGTATTCACCGAAAAGTTCTCACGGTAGAACTTTCTCGTAAGAGCAGGTGCCAGCCAATCATGATGCAGGACATGTTATTGCCTCAGTTAGCCGGCTAATTGTAAACATTTTCTAAAGACAGGAGGCTTTGTCCATTCAGCACCACGTGCTTTCGCGCTACAGTAATTTCCTCGCGTTACTCAGAAATTGACAATTTGCGAAATTTAAGCTCAGATGGGCGGACGAACAGTAGTGTATGGGTAAGCACTGTAAAGGAAGTGAAAATTAACATCGCAAAATGCACCAACTGCGCAATTTCACAACGGTGTGTTAAGAGCGAAATTGACGCTTCCTGAATATTGAGTTATAAAGTCCGCTCTGCATTTCATTAGCAGAGCGGACTTTGCTCTGCTAATGAAATGCCTAGCTTATTAGAAAGTAAAATACATTTATTTCAAGCTAGAAGGCTACATTTATTTCATACTGATATCAACATCCTTTAATTATTAGGGTGGCACCGACTATAATTGTATAGCATTTGATAGATATTCATAAAATAAAGTTTATGTTTTATCCTTAAACCAGTGACACAAAGACAGATCTGTACGGAGAAAATAATTGCTTTAAACACGTGGAAACACTCGACGTCAGGTAAATAAGCGAACCTATATAATGACTGGTGCATTTATGCCATTTTTTTTTTGTTGGACAGCCTACTATAATCGTTTAATTATTAGGTTGGCACCGACTATAATCGCATAGCATTTTATAGAACAATGTTTAAAAATGTTGTAAAACGGAATATTCATTCTCGTGGTCTGACGCGTCATGCGCAGAAAATAAGCTACTCTTGTCCTTCGACACAAAGTTAATAACGTGTGGTATGGAATTTCTTCTTGTGGTGGATCTTTTTAGCAGAGAAAGATGAAGTCTGTAGGGCGCCAGCAGCAACAATAACTCAGACTGGCTTTTGTCCTGGCAAAATGTTCGTGTCCTCTGATCATTCGTCGACCATTCAGTTCGGGAAATTACTCGAGTTCTAATGAAATCCTTTGCACAAACCGAAACATATTAAGGTTTTCATCACAACCGCAAGAGGCGACTGGTAAATACTGCACTGCATAGGACAGTCACATTAATATGAAGAAACAGACACTTTTGGTCAAGTCAGTGTAGCCGAAAACAAATAAAACTAGACGGTGCTATAGAACCCAATTCGATTGGGTTGAACTATACAGCATATCATCACAACACAGAGAGCCGCCTAGTAATTAGTACAAAGTATAAGACAGACACATTGAAGTGAGCAATAATTGCTTAAGTGAGATGAGTGCTCTGTACACACACGTGTACACAAAAATTCGACTCTGCTGAAAAACGTAGAATATTATTTTGAGCAACCGTAGTTCTTCACTGAAAATTAGAAAATTTAGCAGTGTGCCGGCCATAATACGAAATGAAACCAGTTTTTTTTTTCTCACTCTTGTGGTAGAAGATAACTGTGAGCATACAGGCACCCATGATTGTAGCCGCAACAATGCCTAGAATTCAAACACTTTGTTTGCCTCTTAGCGCAACTCCTTACTCTGGCAAGGCGGCTCGTCCACCTCATTCTCTGTATTTCCTATTGTTTGACACCGTCTCCGTGTGCATCAGTTTCTCTGGAAAACGAACTAGGGTGTCACGAGTGTCCCCGTTCTCTGCCACCTCAGTTTCAGAGGGCAGTGCCCAGGGGATTTTTCGCGAACTTCCAGAGAAATTTCTACGAAAATGGTACCACTTTTCGGGGCTACGTGGGCCTAGTTTGAACAGTAGAAACGAAATGCCAGTTCGATCACACAGGGAACATTTCGTAGGAGGTCGCGACCGCGACGTGAAACATGACAAGGTGCGTACAACTGCAGAACTTTTGCGCGAAGTAAATATATTATATACAATTCGTTGTTACCTCTGCAGCTGTTTTAAGTATTGACATCTTTAGCTTTTTTTGCATGTATATACATACTCTGAAATTGAATATTTTTTACTCAATATTTGTACATTTAGAGTGTAAGCCGTAAAAGCTGGTAAGTGAGGGGAACTTCCGGGCCAAGCTGTTCCTTTTTTGGCCAGCTTCGATGTTACAGTAAGAACGTGGACAAAGGCGAAGAACACGACAGCATTGATGACCTATATTTTTTTGAGGGGGGAGGAGGGTGGCGGTGTACTGCAAACTGGAATGTTTGGAGAAGGGGCCGCTGTCTTCAGAAGCTTTACCTGAGAAGCGCCTGTCTAAATGCCTAGTAATAGAGAAATCCTTTCGCACGGCCTTCACTACAACGAATTTCATCTGGTGTGTCGCTTTAAAAGGAAAAGCTTAAATCTAATAATTGTAGGAAGTATATTTCTGTATTTAGGGCATCAATTTGAGTTTACAAACTTTGATGAAAACTAAAATAAATTATATCTGAATATTAAAGCTTACGACCTTGCAACCCAGAAATAATTAAAAATCACAACAGTGCAAACTGCACCCTCTCAAGTTCTAAAGCGAAGAAAGTGAACATATCTTAGGCCGCTCTCAAATTAGCCATTTTTCAGTAGAACTTTTGCAACAGCTTCGTAAACCATTAAATTTTTTCATGCATAATAATATTTCAAATATCCAATTTTGTCGTTTCAGACGCTGGAATACCACATTGCGATTGGCTGCAAGCTCGTTTTGCGAACAGCGATGTTGTGATATTGAAAGAACTGTTTTGTGCATAAGAGCCTAGCTTATTATTCACATTTTTTCTTGTTTTGTCAGCGTATGTTATGTATGACGAGCGCTGTACTCAAAAGATACACACGCACTCCCATTCCTACTTTCTCGCGATGATGCATAAATCTATATATTGTCTCTTTAATAACTGGTGAGAAACTGGAGTAGGATGATCAATATTAAGCTTTACAGATGTCTTGAAATTAGGCACTGAGAAATACATGAAATCTACTTCTGCGTATCAGTTATGGGGCCAAGGTTACACAAACTGGCATAATAATTGTCACCGTCAGCCACGTAATTAACGAAAATCGAATAATGATTTCGTAGTGACTGCAGTAAGCGGCGATGCTTGCATTAGAAATTTAGAGGCAGTCGTAAAGCTGCACCATTCCATTTGGCCGAATTATTCTCGCATGCCCATGTTTTCAGATATCCACTTGAAAATTTTCATCTCAGTGGGTAAGTATTACGCATGCAAGACCGTGAGCATTAGTGCTATGCTCCTCTCCCGTGTGACGTGGCTGTTGCGTCACACCCTTGCCGCATGATGTATCACCTAGCCGCCTAAATTATGTTTTATTTCATATTTAATTTTATTTTAAGAAGCATGTAAAGCTTATTTTGATCACCCCGCTGTGCACCAGAGCTACGAAAGCATAAGCACCAAGCCTTAGGCGAAATTACAAAGCTTTCCCCTCGTAAGGGGTTTCTGAGATTGGCCAATAACTGTTGCTAGTGATATGCTTGCTATCATGATAGCTTGGCACTTCTTACGAGCCTTTATTACTCATGAAATGATTGTGAATACGGAGCCTGGACCTGTAATCACATAACTTCTCTTACGTAACCACATACCGCACTTACGCTATCTTCGGATGACTGTTTGCTCCCGTCAATTAATATCATTAGTGCAATGTGTCGGAATGCCGGCCAATCACAAAGCACTCTAATATTTGCGAATACAGGTGCTGGGGGGGGGGGGGACGGGTCATTTCGTTGAGTTTGCTTTTTGGTGGTCATGCAGACGTCTCATCGCTATCACCGCTACCACTAAGATGAACTTCTAAATTCGAAGTTCCCGCCATGACACATAATGCGCCACAAAAGACTTGTTCAAATATTTGCTAGCGTAATCATCGACACATGTCAAAGATTACCGTACCTGCGCCGCAATCGAAGCATGGAGCTCAGGTTCGCTTTTAGCAAAACTACATTTGGGCACTGGTCGGAACCGCTCGGAGGCTGCTACATGGGTTGCCCTTTGTTCTTTCGCGTTTACATTTACGCTTTACTCAGAGTGTTGGTTGAATTATTTGCGGGGATTAACGTTCAAAAGCAACACTCTGGATATGACAGAGTGCTGCTTGTTGTTGGTTGTTTGTTTAGTTGAGGGGCTTGGATATTTTATTCAGCTGGAGTTTTTGAACGTGTGACCAATGATTAGGATCCGTTTTCAAAGATTCTTTTAAAAGCAGTCTGCTAGTCATTTGTGATGTGGGACAGAATATTAGTGAGGTTACCGGGTAATGGCAAACAGTAGTTACGAACAAAAAAAATTTGAATTTTAACCCACTTCCGCCCCATCTAGACCCGACTTTTATGACCGAGATTAAAAACCGAAAGCTTGTGCTCAATAATTTCAGCTTCAAACAATTATTGAAGTAATACTGCACTAACTTCATGCTTATAAGATTTCGCACTCTTAAATCGTCTGCTAAAAAGATAACCGCTGCATTTGTCAGTTCTGTTTAAGTTTGTAGAATAAGGGCCCACGTACAGTGAGAAAGTGATTGTAGCAGCAAAGTACAAAAAGAAAATCCTGGCTGATTTTACACTGGACGTAATATTATTGACGACATTGCGCGTATTACAAACAGCTCTTACGAAATAAAGCAGTGTAGCTTCGGCCCCGGCAGGGAAATACCTCAGGAAAAGTGAACTGCCTGTGTAACTAGATGTATACAGTGGGTAGAGTTGCGGCGTTTTTATTTTGTTGTAGCAGAGGCTCTCGTATTTTCTGTCGAGAATTTTTGTCGTTGCTGCACTTTATACGTATCAGCTTAACTTCAGCCTTCACAACTTCTCTTTTTATTAAACGCTAATATTTTTTTTTGCTCAACGCATAAGGTAATCCATTGAAAAATATAAAATTTCAATACTTCATAAGCTTACTTGCGGTACCATCAGAGTAAAGGCCTCGGAAAACATAGCTCGCGTCTTTTTTAGTTTAAAACATATTTATAGTGTCGATACGTACGTTGTCCGCCAATGTTCATTTGGTGCTTTCTTCACAAAAATAATGAAAAAAACGATAATGTTTTTTTTTACTACTGCTTTGTTTCAAATAACGAAAGCCATAATAACTTTGAACAACATGCACACAGGCCACTCCTTTTATAGAGACTTGTACAAGAGATAAAAAATTAACATTCTAACACTGTATAGACATACCAAAAGCGCGATTTCAGACATTTGCCTGAGCACAGTGTTTTGTTCACTGTTGCACCCCTAGTATAACCGGCACGTGTGTTTTTAATGTGATTGTTGGAATGCATATGCGTGCAAGTAGAGTAGCGAGCCTCACATTTAGTACAGCTGACAATCCAGTAATGACCGTTAGCTCGAACTATATTGTTCCAGGTAACATTGCTAATCAGTAGCACATTTGGGGCGGGAGTGAAAATATGTGTGTTTACTGGAATATTAACTAACATGACAAGAGCTCCAATGTTTTTCCACAGAACACTCGCCCTACCTTTCAGCTCGACTGGTGTATTGGCGCAGTAGCGAGCTTCCTAGCAAAATAGTACCAACAATGCCATAACTTCAGACATCCCATGTTTTACTACAGGCATAAACGCCTAGACGAAACGCCGGACACTGCAAGTGTATGGGTCAGTGTATATATGCGTCAGCATGACAACAGGCCTAATGCAACACAATGTGCAACCCAACTGGGCGCCTTCGGCACGCAGGCGACGTTATTGCGCAGGCCGCTAGAGGCAGGCTATGCTAAAGAGGGCAACAAGCAGCTCGTACTTTATGTACGTCGCAAGCCTCCCATCTTCTGTTGTGTGGGTTGGGTGTCGGCCACGCTACGCGATAATTACGTTGCCTTGCTCCGGGACCCGCCCTGCGACAAGCGAGGAGCTCGTTTACGCTCCCAGTTCACGGCTGAACGGGGCATCGCCGGCAGTTTGGCGTTGTGCGGAAACTAAACACCAGCGGCGACCGAAACACGAATATATGAGAGGGGGTCGCAAAAACAGCGAGAACTCGACGTGGGAGGAGCGAACCCTGTCCGACGTGGTCCCATAAACGTGTTTGATAAATGGCAGTTTACTGCCTGGACCCGGGCATCGTGGATGTTGTGCCGGCAGCGTCCGCGATGGCTGGTATGCAGAGACGCTCTAGTTGCAGCCTAAGATTAGTCACGCATGAGTTTCAAATGTCGCGACAGTTGCATCCAGATTCAACCGAGCTATGAGTTTGCTTGTTCATCTTTTCTTCTGTTGGAGCGTATCGCGACGTTAGTCTTGCAGTCACTATTGGGATGAGGACGGAACAGTTCTTTTCTGCCCTCTTGCTGAAAGGCGAGAGCCACAGAATATATTTTCCTCCAAGTTTCATGCATCCTCGAACGTGGCTTTATGCTCCAACGACCAAGCGCTCATATCAACTATATTTTGCTCTGTCGACAAATGCACGAAGGCTTCGAACGCATATATATATATATATATATATATATATATATATATGTGTGTGTGTGTGTGTGGAAGGCTTGGTGCGACAAGAAATATAAATGATCTCCTCGTAATCCAGAAAGTACTTTATAAAAGCACCGATTTGTCGTGGGGACTATTACGTCCGAATACCTCGTGAAGTATCTGGCGGTCAAATTATGATACAAGATGGCTACATTTGCTGCATTATCTTGTCCTGCAGTTTGTTAATGCATGTCAGCTACATTGCTACTGCGGTCGTCACAAACGCGGTGTCTACAATAACAACATTTGCAAGTTTCATGACCACACATAATCCATAAGTGACACCAACATCCCTGAATCGTTCGCATGTTTGAAGCATAAGCGGAGAAACATGTCACATATCCTTGATTGAATGTGACACCACAATTATTTTCTCAAATATTGTCAGTACAAAAGTTCATTAATTCCCAATATACAATACCTATATCTACATTGAGCATCAGGTCATATTTGTGGACGTTCTTGAAACAGACGGCATTCCTTTTTCATATTGGAAAGATTTTAACTGCGCTAGAAACAGGGACAAATGAGCAAAGGAGGACGAAAAAGAGAACAGGTGCACCAAGCTAGTTGGTTGAGGTTCATATTGGAAAGATTTTAACTGCGCAAGAAACAGGGACAAAGGAGCAGAGGAGGACTCCTTTGCTCCTTTGTCCCTGTTTCTAGCGCAGTTAAAATCTTTCCACTATGAACCTCAACCAACTAGCCCAACTTGGTGCACTACGGCATTCCTTTTGCCTGCATCAATTTACGGAACATGATAGCCAATAACAAGAAGTTTGCGAGCATTTATCGCGACTATCACGATGCTCATCCAGTATAAAAACCGCATAGAGAGCACAAGGTGATGTCGCGCTTTGAAATAGACATTTTTGCGAAAGCCGCAACTGATGGACTCATGGTGAAAATTATTCATGACATTTAAAGAAACGGAAAGGCGTAACACTTTCCGCCCAAATATTTAAAGCCACGCCCACCTGCAGTATTAGTAGTGGGAGTAGTAGTAGTAGCAGTAGCCCTAGTAGTAGTAGTAGTAGTAGTAGTAGTAGTAGTAGTAGTAGTAGTAGTAGTAGTAGTAGTAGTAGTAGTAGTAGTAGTAGTAGTACCACCCATCACCACCACCCCATCAACAACAACCACGAAAAAGATCATCACCATCTGGTACGCTGCCACGGAGCCTAGTCCCTGATGTCGCCGCGATCGGCCACGTGGTGACATGGAAGATAGCAAATAAATACAATTAAAGGAAAAAAGAAGTGTCGCGAATGGCGGCCGCGATGTGCTTTTCAGCAGTTTTATTTCACCAGTAGTCGCTAACAGTATTTGAATGGTAATAAGGTAATACCAAAAAAGCGAACCTGTCTGCAGTGTACTTGCAAACGAACAAGGCAGATACGTACTGAAAGTTATTCATGACGAACGATGAAGTAGAACTATAGCTCTTAGTGCGGCACTGCTTTTGTTTGCAGTGTCAAATCTAAAGATTACGTTGTTGTTATATCTGACTGGTGACAAACTGGGTTCCGTTCAAAATGTCTGCCGACTTCACGGTATGGAAGACCTCATTAATATATGCCTTAATCAAAAAATAAAAACAGGCAGATCCCACGCCCTGTGGGAATCGATGTTATGCGATGCAGTGTGCGGGGAAATTTTAAGTCAACGAAACGACCATGACAGCACATAGACGTAGGCGGCTCTTTCATGACCTACCTGACAAGCATGTCATGAGTCCTCAGGAGTCCCTTTAGCTACACCTAAGAGACCTTAAGGCGAAACCCTTAGTCATGCTCATGACTATGACTTCGACCATCAACCTTTAGCCTTTTCCTTCACTTAGTACGACATCCGAACCCATTCCATACGACTGAATATTTTATTGCGATAGCAATTATATGGACACTTATTAGCAGATTTCTGCCGTCGCCGTCGCCGTGAGGTTCCGTATGACGTTATTTGGAGATGAAATCGTCGCCGCGCGCCGAACGCTGTATGTGCGAGTGAAAGGGCGCGAGGGGCGCGTCTTTCACGGGGAGTGAACTCACGGCGGAGAACAAACGCGCGTTCTGCGCCGTGCTCGCTTAAGGGCTGCAGAAGTAGGCGTCTCTGTTCTCCTTCACAATCACCATGTATGTAGAGCAAACGCGCCTTCTTCCGACGAGCGAGAGGCCGTGGGGGAGGGGCAGGGAAGGGAGGCGACGTTTAGCTGCGGCACGCAGTGCCTATTTATATCAGAGGCTCCGGCAACAGTCACCAACGCCGCACGCATTTTCAGCGAACGCGGGCAAAACGCCGATGGCGTCGACAACAGTTCTGCGTGTTGCCGATGCTGCTGCATGTCCAAGTTTATACAGCTGATAAAGCTAATATCATTACTCCGTATAGCTCTCTACAAGTTTGCTATCGCAATTGATGCTTCGCCTTTCAGGTGAAACTGCGACAATTTAAGTGCTTTTACATTGGCTTTTGTGTTGTGCGCCAACGTATTTACATGCAAACCTCTTATTAGAACGAAGCCTTACTGTACTTTTCAGCGGTTTAACGAGGCCACATCAATACACACGCGGAAGATGGCAAATTCTGTTGCAAGCACAGCTGTAGCATTCCGCAGTCTTGCAGACGGCTGCAGTAAGGTGTTGAAAATGTTAATTTAACATTTGTCACCGATTGTGGTGCAATTTACGTGATCTGTTTCGAAAGCCCCACATAAATAGAATTGTTATTCCCATTAATGATATAAATATGCGGATATTTATTTACTCCATCATTGTATGTATCTGGCTTGCTAAACTAAAGAGAGAATTAAATCAAATTAAATAATTTGATTTCCCAGAAAGTACAGATTCTGGAGAGGTTCATTGGCTAAAAGCTGTTATGGATAGCTTGACTGGGCCAATGAACCTTTTACAAGGTAGTTTGGACCATAAAAAATTCAAACTAGTATATCAAGTAGTAGTGTATATCATATCGTAAATATGAAATAAGGAAATGTTTTTCATCATTTCATAATGCCAATACAGTAAATAAATGAAACAATAAAATATGCGTGTCAGAACATCATATGCAATTTACATTTCTTAAGAAGAAACACATAGACACCAGAAAAAATACATAGTACAAAACTAAGGTGCAACCACGAAAAGAACCATGATTGAAAACACCGAAACATCACAGAAGTAATATCTCTATACAATGTTGATTTCCATGATATGTGTTTTGTGTTATACAAAGTATAATAAAGTCAGAAAGGTACAAATAAAAGAGAAAGAGGGAGATCACTCAATAAGTGCATTTCAATGCCTCATAGGATCAAAATCAGCTCATATTTACAAAAATTACCACACTTCTTTTAACGAGAAATTTCTTACATGGCTGCATTTATTGAGAATCATTACCAAATTGTATTGCAGCGTTTGAAATTTATAATTATTGCGAAATATTTGAAGAATTCATATATCAGTGCTTCTTGTGCATGACGTAATATGTCTGATACTTAGACGTGTAGTATATTTAATAAATTGTTTAAAAGTATTAGAACAGAAGTAAAAGAATCACAGAACAGTGAGAAAGCTGCAAATAATACTGCTGGACATTTGTTAGACAAGCCTACACGGCGAGACATGCGGTAACGTAGCCCGGTGACATTGCAAGACGCGCCAAGGGGGAACGAATGTCGGCCTTGATCGTGAAGCTAAAGCCTCCTACAATGAACGGTCACCAGCACTACATATTACCAAGTGTCTGCGGCGAATAGTTCACATCGTTGGAAATGAAACTGCAGTGCCAACGTTCCTATGACACAACTGCGTTTATTGCAGTCGAATAAGTCTACGGTATGGTCACTGCCTGCTAAAAAAAAAAAACGTGTAAAATATTCATATTCGAATCTTGCGTAAACGCACCTATACATCCAGGCATTCTATGCTCTTCTTCAATAGAACTTACACATCCTGCACTTAGTTGAAGGAAAGACAATGCATGAAAATGCTGGGGCAGATTGAAAGCTACGGGCCTATTTCTGCCAAGAGGTGGAAGACATCAGACGGCTTAGAAAGCAAACTAAAGAACCTGTTTTCGAATCACTTTTTTTTTAACTTTACGACCGGTCCCGTGCAAAAGAAATGCCTGCATGTCGTTAGTGCGAGATTAAAGGGTCTCGAAGTCTAATAATAAGTGATATAGCTTCGCTGTTTAAGGGTACGGCAGACACGTGAGTGACAATACAGGGCCGTCACTCTCATCTTAACCATGGCGCTAGACTTTATATGGTACCCGCCACACTACGTACTCACAATCCGTATTCGTGCCTAGAAAAAATTCAGCGTCTCTACCACACCGCCATTGAAGAGGCTTTCCACCACAGAAACCTACGTCCTTTATACAAATGACATTTGCTTCTCTTTCCTATACACGTAGTTTGTCTTCGCACGACGTCAACTTCATCGGAAACATAAAACAATGCGATCACAACCCGTGCATTTTCAGAGTTCATTTTCTGGCGTGTCGGTCCGAAGCCAAAACAATCCGCATACTTATTTCTCCGATCACAGCCAAAGTGCACCTTTCGAACTCGTGCTGACGACTCTAGGAATCGAAGTCATTGATCCGTGCTTCACTGCGTTCCTCCTGGACAAACGTGGATCTGGTCGTCGTGATCTCAGCTCATGAAAATTTTATGAATGCGGCTGAGAAACTAAGCAAAAACTTTACTGTCGCGCTTGAACGCGAACAAAAGCACCATTGTTCCGGTTAAGCGTGATGACAGCAAACAGCTCGTCCATTTCATCAACTGCAGAGAGCGATGGGTGGAGGCCACGCTACCACGGCACAGCGGGAGCCTCGCTTGCCATGCTACCCCTGTCCACAGTCGTGTAGTGCGGACTGGGTTCATTTGGAGGCGTGTTCAGAATTCTGGTATTCCGATAAAAGCTGTTGTTATTACTCTCCCCCCGTCAAAAAAAGAAATGTAAAATGAATTTTCAAGGAAAACAATAACAGAACAAGTAATGCAGAAACGAAAATGCTAATGGAGCATCCACATGATCAATCAACCACGTCCGGAAAAAGACTGGAGCTAGGTTTGTGCGCCGCAAACTAAATTTGGTCATTGCCAAAACGTTTATAGCTGGATTGATCGAGGGTCTCATTATCTTGAACATTACGATCCTACTTATGGGTTACCTGCTGGTAAACAAAGCCACGACCGATATTGTATCAATTCTTAATAACTCGCTTTACATTAGGCTGACCGAATCAATACCCTTCGAGCTGCTTGCCCAACGACAGGTCTCTGAGCACCCGTTAACCTTAAAGTAAGTATTTAGGTAATTTTAAAAATCCTACCGATTGCGGTGGTTCAATAGCTACGGTGTTCTGATGCTGAGTACGAGGTCGAGTGTTCAATTTTTGGTTACAGGGGCGGCATTTTGATGGGGGCGTAATGCAAGAAATCTTGCGAGATTAGATTTTGGGGTACGTTAAGCAACTCCAGATTCTCACAATTATTCTGGAGTGTGGAACCTTCCTCTGCGACGTCCTTAATTACCTATTGTGCAGGTTCGGGTTCATGACAATCACAACTTATTGTAATTTAACTTTATTCGCCCCTCTCGGTTTCACTGTACAAATGAGGTCAATAAAGCTTGCCGATGCGATTTTTACCTGAAAACCGAGCTTCATGTACATACTGCTCCAAAATGCACTTTATCTAGTTAAGTAACAGTGAACCATAATGGTATTTTCAGTATCTTATAGACTGATGCGAACAATAAACCGCCATGAGCACCATCGTTCTCATCTGTCTGGATGCTCCACTTCTTCCCTAAACTTTGGTTGTACATTGACCTGAAACTACCTGCATAATTGCGAACACTGTATTTCAGTAACGCGACACGCTGGAAGCACCGTCGCGCTTTCTTTTTAAATCCATCGTGCAAGCTCTCCGCTTGTGTGTATGGAGTGGCAGATGACGACATGGCCCACGTGCTGCTGAACTGCTCCAAGGGCAACAGAAAAGGCAACAACTAGGTTGCAAGCCTAGAGCTCTGAGCAATCATATTTTGACGCATGGGACGCTACCAATTAGTGGGCTGGAAAGAAGAGATTTGACTGTGGTGCAATACTTACTTTTTCAGTACGGACATACGCTCAAGATACTAAGGCAGTTTTTATCCCGTGACTGGCATTCGTTGAAAACGTTGTGTCTTTCTGTTTTTTTTTTTTCGTCTTAGTGTTTCCGATTGTTCAGGGGTCATTATTTTTCATTTCAATTTATTGATTTTTAAAGCAAATATATATTTTTCTTCTAAGTGAAAAGGAGTAATCGGAAGCGTGCCACTTCCAATTTCACCAGTTGAACCACATATAATCCCGTCTACCTATAGTACTAAGCTGAGACAGCGCCGCATTGAATACCAGTCACTGCTTCTTTATTTCGCGTCACTTATATAAACCTGCACGACACACTAAGCCCTCTCTCACACTTTTTTTGTCAAAGGAAATCGTTATATGGCGCAAGTTTTGAGCAGGCACAAAATGGCAACGACAAACTACTGATTAAGACCTGAAGATTAGGTTCAGAATCAGCAGTTAAAAAACAATTCGAAAGAGGAGCTCTTCACCAGCATTCACGTAAACCGCTGCCAAAGCATGGACGCCTAAGTATTTTAATTTTAATGGCAGTTTCCGCTAAAGCGAACTCCGTGTAGTAGAGTGGAAATTGAAATCGTAGTTCCTGTCGCGATGGGTGCATCGTGAAACACGCCATTAGACTCTCTGTTAATCGTTAGCGCTTCCGAGTCGCATTTCACTTTGGAAGTCCTCTCGGCGCAACGCCTGATAAGACATTGTATTTTACTCAGGCTGGGTCGTACTCTGTGAACGCGCGTCTGCCTCGGGAGCGGCGGTAGTATCTTTGTAGTTTGATTTTGTACGAACTATACGTAGTTGTAAGAGAAAAATATTGCAAAATGGTTTTTACAAAGTGCCCTTTCAATTTGCGGAATCATTCCGCTAGCAAATAACCCAGCAGGTAATCCAGTTCATGAAATACTTGTTCCATGATATGCTGTGGTTTTTGTCATCATTCATTATGTTAATGGACAGTGCGCACTGAAATGCGGTTTCTAATAAAATAATATGTCACTCCGCATTAAAGCCGTCCTAACATGCCATCTGAGGGCCCATCACAGTAAGATAAGTCCCATTGACAAAAAGTTAGGTTCAGTCCTTGTTCGACCACTAGTGATCAAAATTAAATCAGAGGGCTGAAGGAATTATTATGAGGTCAATGTATCGCAGTACAGAAGCAAATCTGATGACGCAAAACGTCTAAAGTCGTATTCTAGAAAACATCAACACCTCGTATACACAGCGTATGCGTCGGTGCGTAAAAATACGACCTCAAGAGCACGATAATTCGCAAGGAATATGGGAAACACTTAATTAAATTAAATTATGGGGTTTTACGTGCCAAAACCACTGTAAGGAACGAAGAAACTGCGCGTCCGCCGGTTGTGCTTTATTGAACCAACTGGTAAAAGATGGCGCTAGCGCGAGCCTTCGCCTCACGCGTTGTCTCCTCTTCGTCGTCTTCAGTTTTCATCACACTCCCGCGGCCGCGTTGCACGTGTGCGCCTCCAGGAGGTAAAGCCGCTGTATAGGACGGCGGACTTGCTGGCCATTCGATAGTAGCATCAGGAAGGACCGCGCAATACCGTATCTTCCTTGAAACGCCTTAACGACGCGGCCCATCTTCCATGCCATAGGCGGAGTGTTTATGTCCTCGACGACGACAAGATCGTCGGAACAGGCTTGCTGTGGTGACCAGCGCGCAGGAAAAGAACTTATTCCTTCTTCCACTGGTTCCAAAGCCTGCGAAGCAACTGTTCCCGATGCCGAGCTCGTCGTCGAAGGTCAGGCACATCAGCATTAAGAGCAGGGTTTTATTGTTCTGTTGGCAAAGTGACGAAATGCTTGCCGACTAAAAAGTGTGAGTGCGTCAGAACTTCTGTGGGTGTGACGTCATCCGGCAAGTAGGTGAACGGACGGCAGTTAACTGCCGCCTCAACTTCAGCAAGCACGGTAAGTAGCTCGTTGTAGCTCAAGCTGCTCCGTCCCAGGCAACGCTTTAGTGCATCCTTAATTGTGCGGATTACACGCTCCCAGAAGCCTCCCCACCACGGCGCACATTCAGCAATAAAGCGCCGTTGGATTCGGTGAGATCTGGCATAGTCCTGAACGTTGTCTTCGAAAAGGGTGCAAAAATGCTTGGCGCTGCAGTGGAATGTTTTCGCGTTGTCAGAGTGCACGATAGCAGGAATTCCACGTCGTGCTGCAAAGCGTCTGAAGGCTAGCAAAAATGCTTGCGCGGTCATATCTGTGGTCAGCTCCAGGTGTACTGCCCTCGTCACCGCATAAGAAAAAACAACACTGTACACTTTTACAGTGGATGGTAATTCAGCACGACAATAGAGTGTCCCGCAGAAGTCAATTCCCACCACTTCAAACGGTGTTGCTGCACTAATTTTTTCCCTTGGCAAGGGAGCTAGAGGAGCAGCTTCGGGAAGTAGGCGTCGTCTGCGGCATGCTAAGCACGCTTTCGGAACGCGCTTCACTGCGCGACGCCCCTTGAGGATCGAAAAGCGTTCCCGAAGGTCCAGGATGATGAGTTGAACTCCTCCATGTAGGAGTCTTACGTGTGTTGCATCAACCAAGAGATCGGTGAACCGGTGATCTGCCGGCAGCAAGATCGGATGCTTCAATTCCTCTCGGTCGTTAAGCTGCAGCAGTCGGCCTCCTACATGAAGTAGTCTGTCACGGTCGAGAAACGGCTGTAGCGTCAGCATAGTGGAGGTGTTGGGAACTCGTTGTCCTTCCTCCAAGGCCGTGACATCGATTGCGAATGCGGAGTGTTGGACAAACCTCAACCAATACATCTCCGCCTGGTGCAACTCTGACGCCGTAAGTGGTCCGTTTCAAGACAGCGTGTTCTGCGAAGCGTTCCGACGGAACCGCATGATCCACGCCGTTACTCGGAGTAATCGGGAGAAGCGTCCAAAGCTTGTAACCTCAAGCAGTGGCTCGTGTGGGGGCGAAGGGGGTGCCACTACGGCGGTGGGGCAATCGGATATCTCTTCACTGGTCTCGCTAGAAAGGGCCTCCGGTGAAGGAGCAGAACAAATATTCGCAGGCCATTGCAAATGCGGCTGTGACAACCACGTAGGAGCGCTCCACCAGCAAAATTTGCACGTCAATAACTGGGCTGCTACTCCACGCGTGAGCTAATCTGCTGGGTTGTCGGTGCCTGCGCAGTGCCTCCAAGAATACCCCGAAGTCAAGCGTTGGATTTCGAGAACACGGTTTCTCACGAAAGTCTCCCATCGTTTAGCTTCAGCAGCAATCCAGTGTAGGGCTATCGATGAGTCGCTCCAAAACACACCCTGACAGCAGGATGTTTCTGAAATTCCTCGGAGGTAGTTTCAAAGCCTGGCAGCCAACAGGCACGCAAGCAGCTTTAGGCGTGGCAGCGAGGTAGTCTTCAGCGGTGCGACCCTGCACTTGCTCATGAGCAGCTGAACCTTAAATGTTCTTCCTCTGATCTCGTAGCGCATGTAGACGGCTACTCCGTATGCCAGTGGGCTTGCATCGCAGAACAGGTGAAGTTCAAACGGTGGAATCTGTCGCGGAGTGTGACAGATGACGCAGCGTGGATTTCGCGGTGAGGAGAGCATCGGTAGTTCGGATGTCCAGCCTTCCCACTGTTTCTCGACGTCTTTCGGTAATGGCTCATCCCACGGTGAGCTCCTACGCCACAGCTGCTGGAACAATAATTTCGCTCGAATGATGAACGGAGCCATGAGACCTAAAGGATCATAGATTCTTGCGAATGAGTGCAGAATTGTGCGTTTCGTGGCTGAGCGCGCAGCGACATACTCGGAAACGGCTCTGGTGGTAAGCACGATATGGTCAGCTTCGCGGTCCCATACTAAGCCAAGCAACTTTGTTGTTGCTTTGGCTTCTCCAATGTTTTTGAGAGAAGTGTTGTCCTTGGGGAATTGACGGCAAAGAACGCTGGAGTAGGAGCACCACTTCCTCAACTCCATACTTGCATCTGCTAAGATGGCTAATGCAGCACGGTAGATTTCGAGGGCCTCTTCTTCAGTGGAAGCTCCTATGATGAGGTCGTCCACGTAGAATGATGTCTTTAGGCGTGTAGCTATTATTGTCTGAGTCTTTTTCCACATTTAGAAGTGATGCTGCAAAGTAGCAGATAGAAGGAAAGGGCTAGACGACGCTCCGAAGGCACACGAGTCATTCGCCATTCGACAATGGAAGGCATTTTCCCCTCATCGCCGGGCAGTCGGTCGACCCATAGAAAGCGGAGAGCGTCGTGGTCTTCAGGTCGAATTGAAATTTGAAGGAAAGCCTTCGGGATGTCCGCTGTCAGGATAATTGGGTTCATCCTGAACTGTACAAGCAGTTGCAAGAGCTCGGCACCAAGTTTCACCCCTTTGTCCAAGATATCGTTGAGCGATGACTCGCCACGTTCATGGGATGAGGCGTCAAACACTACACGCAACTTCATAGTGATAGCTTCCCGAAGGTCGTAAACCGTCGCTTCGGGTTCTATAGAGGTGTCGACACGTTCGGCGTTCGGCGTACCTTCTTTGAAGTACTCACTCATGGTGCGGTCATACTCCTGGAGTAGCCCCTGCTGTCCTTCGAAGCGCTGAAGCTGGCATCTGAGCCGGTTTTCGGCGACACTTCGATTGGTGCTAGTCAGTCTTCCCTGGTGTCTTATCATGAGAGCAACCACGTAACGTCCAGCTTCCTTGTGCACGTACTGTGTGAACTGAGTCACTGCCGTTTGCTCACAAACTCCGGCGGTATCCTGAGGGTCGGTGATCCCTATTGCATCGAGTCGCCAAATCTCCGTCGGCTCAGCAATGTCATGTGCGGCTTGCCAATTCCGCTCACACGCAAGGAATAGGGCAGATGCGCTGGAGTTCCAATTAGGCAAGGCATTGGTGGGCCTTACTGGGTAGACGCCTTGCACCAGCCAACTGAAGACCGTCTCAACCACGCATAGATCGCTGCTTAGACGTTCTATTCTTCCGGTCACGATGCGCCAATAGTAATCTGATCCTATAAGGACACTGACTGTCGGTATTGGCCGATCGCCCAGTCGATTCTCATCTGCGACAAACATCTTGCATTCACGCAACTGTGCGAGGAGATCTTGTCCGATGGCTGGAGTCTTCATGGTGCAGACCTTCCGGTACCTCCAACGCTTCTACGGTGACGCTGCGTGAGTCGAACCGACTATGAAGTTTGAGCTTGACGCTTCGACAGCTGTAAGGGCGGGAACACTTAGAAGTGCCAAACGTCCACGGAGAGAGAGGTCTTCTGTCCCGAGGGAAGGCAAGTCGAGCCTTTTGTACAGGTCGCGTCGAATAAAGGTTCTCTGGCTGCCGGTGTCAAGAAGTAGTCGCACTAACACGGAATTGTGGTTTCCGGACGCCCAAACTGTGGCCGTTTGCATCAAGAAAGGTGCAGACATGTCACTACTAGCTGGAGCACTTGTCACTGGCGGCTTGACGCTTTTCGCTAGGTCATGGTTGACAAGTGGATCACTGGTCTCCGGAGACGGGTAGTTGTGATCTTGGTACCATATGGCACAAAGTACGGAAAGGTGACGTCTAGAGCATAACTTGCACTTGAGCCACGCGGCGTTGCGGCACATTCGTGCTACATGGCCCGCTCTGCCGCATTTAAAACAACAGTTCTTTCCAGCAAGCCGGCGTCTGATATCGTAGGCTGACAATGTGGCGTGGCAGTCCTTTATGGTGTGGTCACGGTTATCGCACAGTACACAGCAGGGATGCTCGTTCGATGCAGATCCTGCGGTCAAGGCTAATGCTGACGGTACCGGCGGTGGTAGACAAGGTTGACATCGCCCGTATCCCGCAGAGGTAATTTTCGGTAGGCACTTTGAACGGGAGACCGTGAAGGCGCATGTGCAATGTACCAGTGGTCTTTCTGTCATAAGATGAAGCACTGACGTGGTCTTCTCCTTCAGAATTAATTTCCGCTGCTTTTATATTATCCTGCATGCACTGGTCTCCATTACAGCAAAAAAAAAAAAAACTGATGCCAATATCAAAAAGCATGGAGTATCTGCACCTTCCACAGTGCAGTCACGGGTTCCTACCAATCCACTTGTGGACCGGAATATTGTGCTCTCTGGGGCGGCCGCTTAAGTGTCTACCCGTCTGACATACGTAATTTCCCCTACATGCCAGTGCGAACCGGGAACCGAGACTGCGAGCACACTGAACGCGTCGTTTGTGGTTAGCAGCGGTGTAAACTTGAGAGCTTTATGGTATATATAGGCTAGGCGGGATTTGCTGTGTGGCTGCGACAGTTATACAGGAACAAGTATTGAAGAATAGTTTTGAAGAATAGGCTATGGTTTCAATGCGTTATCCTCTTTAATAGCCTTGTGGGCCTTCCGGTATATTGTAGAAATTCGCATCTCCCAATTTCTGAAAGTTTTCATTGTTATAACAATAATGGAGGGAACAGATACATTATTACGGTGACTAAAGGCAAGGAGTTTTCTGTATTGAGGTATAACGCTAGCATCGAAAGTGACATGCACCCGGCAGCTGCCCACATGTGAAGGGGCTTCTCGTATGGAGCAAACTTGAAGATGACCACTGTGCTTATGAGTCGTGTGCCGTTTCCTTAATCAACTCCTTTCTTCCTAAACAGCTTATGTGCTATCTAAGAACTTGTTGACCCCTTATGTATCAGCCGACTTCTGAAAGTGGATCGGCTTACTCTGCGAGCATTTTGTGCTTTGGAATTTTAAATAACTAGCAGTCTTAGAAAAGCGGCAAGGACGTTTTATCCAGTCGATTCGCTTCAGACAACCTTTGTGCCTTCACAATATACAGGGTGTTTCAGCGAACACTTTCAAAAGTCCTTAAAGGTTGCCTGTGGCAGATAGCACAATTCTAGTTCATCAGCTGGTCTACTCGAAGAGGCGGACATTACTTGCACAAGAAATAAAAATGCATAATCGAATAATTAACAATAACTCACTAATTAGGTTTTAACTAATGAACTAATGGCCCATATTGCAATTTACAAATTGTAGCAGTGGAGTTCGGAAGGCGGATCCACTTGGAACAAATTCTCGGGATAACACCAGTTTCGTGATATTAATTCCCGAACTTTGCGGAGAAATGCATTGGCGTTCCAGTTAGTTCCTTAACAAAACGTCGTTTTATGCATTCAAGAAGGACGCAATTAACTGGAACGCTAATGCATTTCTCCGCAAAGTTCGAGAATTAATATCACGAAACTGGTGTTTTCCCGAGAATTCGTTCCAAGTGGATCCGCCTTCCGAACTCCACTGCTACAATTTGTAAATTGCAATATGGGCCATCAGGTAATTAATTAAAAACTTAATTAGTGAATTTTTGTTGATTAGTCGATTATGCATTTCTTTTTTTGCGCAAGTAATGTCCGCCTCTACGAGTAGACCAGCTCATCAACTAGAATTGGGCTATCTGCCACAGGCAACCTTAAATAAATTTTGAAAGTGTTCGCTGAAACACCCTGTATATGCCGATATGTATAGCGTCACGGATCTGCGCAAACGATTCCTGAAAGGATGACATCACACTTCAGTAGATCTCAAAACGAAAGGCGGCCATGAAAGAAGTTACTTTATTTGCGTAACATCGCTATTCGTTTTTCTTTAGCGTCGTCATTTTTTCTGCGCATCAGTGCGTTGAAAATATGTGTTTCAGAATGATCAATTTTAGTGGAGGAGACAGGGCCGCTATTTTGTAGCGATGCCTTTAAAGTAATAATGCCTTTTCGCGCTTATCGCGCTTTGTCAGTGGTCAGAGCGACGGTCCGCTCACGATATCAACGTTGATAACGCGAGCGGACCGTCGGTTTGACCACTGACAAAGCGCGATAAGCGCGAAAAGGCATTATGACATTAAAGGCATCGCTACAAAATACCGGCCCAGCCGTAATAAGAGTAAAGAAGGTTCTATATGTATTCCGGTTATGAATGTTGAGATGGAGATACGGTAAAATTATAGCATGTATTCTATACTTGTACATTAGAGCGTGATTAGGACCGTGTCGGCCTATGTTTGTCTGTTTTTAGCTATGAAAGAGCCATGATTTTTAAAGTAGATTTATGTGGAGAAAAGTACCGAGAGCCACAAGTTAAATAGCAAATGGATAAAACGTTAGAAAGGGAGACGGAAAGCAAGAAAAATACACACATTCATCTATTAAAATCATAGAAACGCCAACGATGACAAAAGGAGAAAAACGCAGGGCACACGCTTTTTAAAACTTGCGCATTCAAAGCCTGAAATGTACATATGCACGCGAGTTCTATTCGCGAGCGCATTTCTGAAAACATGGCTGCATTCCTGTATTTTAGCGCACTTGAGCAGCTGTATTTCCAAAGTATTTTTAACACGAAAGTGTTTTATGCCGGGGTCCACCAAGACTTCACTGACGTATTTCCGTCACGGAAATACGTCAGCTTACAATGTACACGAACATAATACAAAGAAAGAAACCAGAAGAAAAAGTTCCACAAACATGCAAAATTTGGAAATCGAACCCACGACCTCTCGGTCCGCGACGATAGATCGCCGAGCGTTTAACCCATTGCGCCACAAACGCATTCGCAGAGCGCTACACAGACGCGCCTTATATATCTAACACTCCTCCGTGTACCCGCGCTCTTGCTCGGGGCGGTGCCGCCGCCTACGAGCAGAAAAGAGAAGTACTGCATTATGACACTAACGCGCACCGACAGTGAACGCTTCGGTGGTCTCAGCACTACGACGCCTCGATGCCAGCATTCGAAGGGATGCTGGCATCAAGAAGCACTACCAACGCCACCTAGGTGGCGTTCACTAGGTGGCGTTCACCGTACTCAGCACAGCGGAGCGTGGCCTCCGCAATTAGCTCTGAAAATGTTTCTGAAGTTGATCGCGGAGGCTGCAATTACGACGCGCTGTACGCGCTGATTTGACTCGGTGACGATTCAGTTACGTGCTTTGTCTTGCGCGTTGTATTAGTGTGTCAGTTACGTGCTTCGTCTTTCGCGTTGTGCTAGCGTGTGCAGCGTAGTGCAGCTTCCATATGCACGACGGTTGCTCATGGTCATCGACGTTGGTAGTCGTGATGGAGGAGACGTGCCACCAGGCGTCAGCGTGGGTGCATCAACGCCTAAGGGCGCTTTAGCCACAAAACACCAATAGACATTATATATCAATGTGCAATAAACATTACACTACTTCTGTGAAGACACGTTTCACTTTCGTGTTCTATACCGATTCCTATATAAGAGGGATCAACCACATTTTTTTCTTCTTAAGAGCTGTTTGCCGTCGGTCGACCACATTGCTAATAATATACACTATATCCCGATTGGTTGGCATATACTCTAAAGAACACTTCTATAGCGTAAGTACTTTTTGTGAGTATTGGTTCAGCAGCCAAATGCACAAAGATTTTCTTTCGTAAGAACGGTTTGTCATTGACCAGTCGCTTGGACTAATGGTATGCTCAGCATCACGATTGGTTGGAATTTGCTCATACGAAATATTCTAGCCTAAGAGATTTTATTAATACGAGCCCAGAACGCGTACCCTAGCGCCAAGTTGCAATAGGTTTGTCATTCACCCCTGTGGCCTCCGTTGTTGACAAACGTGGGCAGTTGTTTTCTGTTCTAAATGGGTTGTTGCAAAAATTAAGGCATGAATACATCGGTTACCCTATTTTATTCTTTGGGAGAGTAAAACCGTAAGTGCGACCTCTGTCCATCCTGGAAAGCAGCCGGGGCCGCACTATCGGGCGCTACGGCGGGAGACGCCGTGATCCTGCGGTCCTAGCCCGGTGGCCTCAGCCCTGATGCCGTTCCTCAGCACAAGTTGCACATGCCCAATGTGGGAAATCGGCCAAGAATTGGGCGCATTGCACAAAATATGTAGAAGTGTGAAGGGAAGAAATATTTAAAAGTATTACAAAACGTTTTAGACAGCAGCGTCTAACCACAGCTGGCGCCACCATTCATGCGTTCCCCGTCTACCTCCGCTTCCCCCACTGACTGCATGCTTTGATTATCAATCGCAATGTTTAGCATTCCAAGCGTCATGATTCGGCTTAGCGATCATAAAGAGCACTTCAAAGCGCCACATGATGGCTCTAAAAATGTGGTACGTACAGTTCAGCAGCGTTTTTAGTTTTTGGGCATAGGGTTGCCCTTCGCCAAAAGAGAGTATTTGATTTGGAAGCGGAAAATGACATGCTTTCCTCATTAGGCGTGTCTGCTTGCGTGACTCTTTTTCCATCAATAATATATTATCTCTGCGATCGAATGTGGGACACCTGGGAAAATTAAATACGGCACTAGTGGCAAAGGGTTGTGCCCTAGACTAGAAGCGGCGGCTACGCATCCAACCTACCGATGCACATGTCGCTACAGGTTGTCCGTAAAGCTATTCCTGGCGTCACACTCGAGTCTATAGTGTGCAGCACCCTCATACATATCAGCAGTGCTATATTGAGTCACGACAGTCGATTCACGCTTCGCGTCGAACACGGCGTGCACGCAAAAGCATAAGATGGCACGCGATGTTCGGAAATGACAGTCGCGATAATCGAGTTTTGACGGAAGCTATACGCGCACAGGTACCTTTCCCCTTTGGCGTTACTCAAAAAACAACTCAAAAATTCTAATGTGATAGCGCTCTGCAGGTCAGTACGGGCCGTCGGTGATGTAACCATGTTTGTAAATTGGGCGGATCCTGCAGGCAGTGTTCTTAAAAGGCATGAGTGGGCTGATTCTGATACGTGCACAACATGGTACAGAAATTTTCATCCCTAATGGTGTTTTCTTGTGTCGATAACTCACCCCCTTACACCGATACAAAAAAAGTATTTAGCGAACTAAAAAAGTTGGATGAAAAGTTGTTTTGTTACAGCCTTTCCTCTTGATTTATTCAAAGATCTAGAGGAAATGTTGTATGCAGATACATCCTGCGCAGCTTTCTATTGTGCACACGATGCTATGTCAAGAGTATTGTCTAGCCTCTCAACGTAAGCTTTTGACGCAGTTCCAGAACATGTTCACTGCTATTCACCTTAATGTGCGTTACGCCGCTCCTACAAGCTAGACGACCTGAGCACATTTTATTTCTGAGTTTATTTTCTGATCATCGTAATTATGTAATATGAAACGGGGTATTCCGAATGATATGATATGTTAATTACGAACAACTGTAGTCATTATTTTATTAAACGAAGTGGACTGCACGGTGGCGGAGTGGCGATGCATGTAAAAAAAGGCAGGCTTGACGACGTAATATAGGAATTTACGTGCGTTACTGCAGATTAGGAGGTGCTTTGCTTACAGAACGGTGTCAACATGTACGTGATGCTTCACCGCCCACCTTATGATTATTTAAGTACTTTTCTGGAAATTGAAGAGGTTTTTTAGGGGCGAACCTCCTTAGGGTGTGGGTCTGTCCCTCCTCTGTAGTATGTAGTAGTAGTAGACGTCGTCGTCGTAGTATGTAGCCACGTCTACTTTTATGAAAAAAAAAATCACCTTACCCCCGTATTCATAAACGCTCCTCGACTTGAACTTGACTTGCCACCGCCTTGGGCAGCGCGTTCGAAACGCGATAAAGGCGGTGGCAAGTCAAGTAGTTCAAGTCGAGGAGCGTTTATGAATACGGGGGTTATACTCTCTCAGCAGTCATGTGATGGCGTCGGCAAACGCGGTGCACGTTCCGGCATGTGTAAACGGCTGCGTAAGACGCTGTGGCCTCTCCCCCTTACTAGAGAGTACTGCACGTTTCTAACGCGTTTGTGCTAGCGTCCCCTTAAGCGGGAGATGGCGAAATTATAGTGAAGGGTGCTGTTATAAAATAGGAATGACGTCACATATGGCGCGTGTCATTGGTGGAAGTCAATCGTTCGATTTAGTGCGGCAAGACTGGGCGAATTACACGGAAGATTCACGGTTTACCGATGATTCCCTCCGGAGCTTCGCCCACTCATCATCATTCACCCCGTGGATATGCGTTTTTTTTTAGAATAGTCAGCACTCCATTGTCACATTTTATTAGGTGGTCCCGCGCACTAACTCGAAATACACATTGTTTTCTTCTTATAAAATAATTATTATAACACATATATATAATTTTGTTTACCTTATTCTTTTTTGTTTGCTATTGAACAATTAGGAGTGTTTATTAAAATATTATCTCAAATACGCATACCACACAGTGACTCAAGCATCTGCAGCGCCGACAGGTGGCTTGTTCCGCGTTGCCGCACGGGCTATTTACTACAATCTCTAAGGTTTACATTGCCGCCGCTGCTCAGTTGTCAACAGAGGCGTTAGTTTTGCTACATACAGCAGAAGACAAACGAGGGAATACTTTTTTTAGCTCTTGGTAAACGTTCTTGGTGGTTACAACATCTTTATTGAATATCATGGTGGGGTCTCAGGGTGGCCCCTGTTGGGGGCGACTCCCTCGGCCTAAGTGACGATTTTCAGTTGTTCCCTGAGATCGGCGGCAGTCCTAAGTAAGGTCTCCCAGGTAAGTTTGGAGGGGGCTGGCAAGAGCGTATTTGGGGGAGGAAAACCCCTACATCCCCAAAGAATGTGGTCCTGTGTTGCCAACTCGTTCATGTTACAATTTTGACATATGGGGTTAAATTCCCCATTTGTGATAATCGCCAAACTGTGCGGACTGAGAAAAGAGTCTGTCTGAAGCTGGCGAAGGACGGTGGCCTGCGCTCTGGTAAGGTACCGATGAGGCGCCGGGTAAGTGCGCCTCCTTTCTTTATACAAGTTTGCTATTTCACTATATGTGGTCACCACCTCACTCAGAGAATCCGAGTCAGAGCGGCGCGCCTCCCGGCTTGTTAACCCTCGGGCGATGCGGTGCGCCTCCTCGTTCCCAGGATTTCCGGAGTGGGCGGGGACCTATACTAGATTGATAAGTCTGTCCGCTTGATAAAAAGTGTGGTAATAATTGTTTAAGATTTGTTCCGTAGTTTTACTAACAGTGCCTTTACTGTAATTTAAGATCGCGCTTTTGGAATCGCTAACGATTGTATGAACGAGGTCGTTCGTGATGGCTAGAGCGATAGCTGTCTCCTCCGCCTCGAGGGCAGAGAAGGCCTCCACCGTGGCCGCGTTTAATATGTGGCCGCTCCCGGTGACTACGCTCACAATGTATTTTCGGTTACCCTGCGCCGCCGCATCCACATAGGCAACAGAGTGGTCGTCTTTATACTTGTCCCACAACTGCTTTGCCCTGGCTGTGCGACGGTTGTCGTGCCTTCCTCTGAGCATGTTTTTAGGAATAGGTTTAATGATTAGCTGCCGCCTGGTGATTTGTGGCAAGGGGGTTTGTCCCACAGAGGCGATTGTGGGATTCAGGCCCAGCTTGTCTAGTATGTACCTTCCGGCCTGTGTACCGGACAGGCGGAAAATCTGCGCCGTTTTGTGCGCCTCGATTAGTTCTTCTATAGTGTTGTGTATTCCTAATCTCAATAGTTTGTCCGAATTAGTATATTTGGGTAGTCCCAACGCTGTTTTGTATGCTAGACGGATTAAGGCGTTAATTTTGTCCCTATCCGCTCGCCTTAGGTGGCAGTAAGGGAGGGAATACACTATGCGACTGATCAGAAAGGCTTGAATCAACCGACATAGGTCCTGCTCCCTCATGCCTGTGTGTCTTGTTGCGATTCTTTTTATCAATCCGCACATTTGTCGGATCGTGGATTGCAGCCCGGCTATAGCCTGTGCGTTGCGGGTGTTGTGTTGTATGAGCATTCCCAGCACCCGTATGGTCAGCACAGGCGGGACCGGGCCAGACTCCATTCGAACCGCTATTGTGGAGGCCTGCTGTTGGCTGTCTGTTTTGTCTGTTCTGTTTCTGATAATCAATAGTTCGGATTTCTTGGCAGAGCATGTTAGCCCGTTTAGTTTAACGTAATTTTGGACCGTGTCTGCAGCCGTTTGCAGTGCATCTGTGATTTCGCCATCTGAGCCAGTGTTTGTCCAGACTGTTATGTCGTCTGCATATATTGAATGGCTAACGTGGGGTATTGCATCTAAGAGGGGTGGCAAGTTTCTCATGGTAATGTTAAAAAGGAAAGGTGACAGAACTGCTCCTTGCGGGGTTCCTCGTGTTCCTAAGGTGAAGCGTTCGCTCTTAAGGTCGCCCAGATGAATTTCTGCAGTTCTTTCCCTGAGGAAGTTTGAGATATATGCGAAACTGCGTTTCCCCACGTTCATCTGGTTCAGGTTAGTTAGGATTGAACGATGCGTAACACCGTCAAAGGCCGTCAAAGTATGGTCCTTGTGGCTCTGATAGGGCCTGGCTGCAGGATGTCGTGCTGTAATTGCCACATGGTAAACGTTCTTATTTTATGTTGTCCTATTATCCTTACAATGATGATTGTTAGCTTTATGCATTGTGGTTATTGTTATTTTCGTTATTTTGTAATTTGTGTTCACGCTAAACATTTTACGTTCGCTTAATGTACCAAAGACATAATGTACCAGCACTGCTCTGGCACTAGGTCAATCACCTGCCTATCCTTCTGTGTTTAAACATGTGCGGCTGGACGCTTGGGGGTACCCAGCTCGGAGACAGTGCCTTTCGTGACGCTTCCAAGTGCTGTCAAGATTGCGAGGGCAGACGGTGTTCTCTCAGTATTTAAGGAAAATATTTCTCCCATGCTTTCCTCTGATGGATCTTCTATTGTAGTCGCGGAGTTTGATGCACGAGTACAATTCTTCTATACAACTCTTCCAGTTGTGTGGGAAGAATTTCAACGGGTGCTATGCCCTATAGCCTCTGATGAGAATGTTTATGTAAGGTTTTGACGCATGAATGCTGCTTCAGCTTCTCGTCCAGACGGTATACCAGCAGTGACTTATCTTTCTTTTTTACAATGAAAGGTATATTCTCTATGGTAAATGCCTTCCTTGTAGACGGACTCCGGCCTGATTCCTTGTGGGAAGGTCGCGTCATACTGCTGTCTAAGCGCGGTAGTGTTGCATAACATGCGCATTTATGGCACCCGATAACACTTCCGAATGCAGACCACAAATTAGTTGCCAGCCTTCTTGCAAAATGGTTCAACTGGGCGTTGCCGGATATTGTAAGTTGAGCCTAAACTTGCAGTGTCGTCACCAGGACAACCTTTACGTATCTCTGACTGACTAGGGATCTCTTCATGTACCTTCTCGAACTGGTTTACCGGGAACTTGATCTCATTGGACCAGTAACAAGCACTTCATGGTGTAGAACATCGTTATCTGTTTGGGTAACGGATTGCTTCGGTTTTATTTGAAGGTTTGTTACCGTGACAGAACGTCTGTATGAAGATATGTCTTCATTGCTACTTTTGAATGGTCACTGAGTGCGCCTTTCTTGGAATCTGACAAGGATGCCCACTACACCTGTCTTTTTCATACTGTGTCTTGATCCCCACTTGCGACGCATCATGGAATGTCGATACATACGCCGTTTCTCTCTTCCGGATCTAGGTGAGATCAAAGTATCAGCGTACGCAAGATGACGTCTCCCTTTTTCTTCGGGATGGCAACACTTACCTATCTTTTCTGAATCTTTTCGGTGAGTATAGATGCCTTTGCGGTTCTCGACTGAATGCAGACAAGAGTATACAGCGATGACCTATGGGGCTTTTGATGCGAGCCTTTCTACCATCACGTGATGACTCGTTTCGTACAAGGACAGACATTCGTCGGGTCGCGGAGCGGCGATTAGTGGTGGCCGCAAGATGTTGGTTATCTATTCCACAGTGCTCATTCATTATTAAATATAGTACATCTTCTGCGTTCTTTATTGCGATAGCAATTATATGGACACTTCTACCGGATTTCTGCCGTCGCCGTCGCCGTGAGATTCCCTATAGATAAAATCTTCGCCGCGCGCCGTATGCCCGAGCGGAAGCGTGCGGGGACGCGCGCTAGGAGAGCGAACGCACTCAATCTCCCATGCGCAAGCAAGGAAGCGGAAAGCCAGCGCCGGAGGGAGCAGGGGGGGGGGCACTTTTCTGCCAACAACCGCGCTCGTCGCTCGTCCGCACAGTCTCTTATCTCTCCCACGCGCAAGCAAGGAAGCGGGAAGCCAGCGCCGGAAGGAGCGCGGGGGGGGGGGCACTTCTACGCTGCCAACAACCGCGCTCGTCGCTCGTCCGCACCGTCTCTTATCTCCACACGGCTCTGACCTTTATGCGCCGTGCATTCGCCGCTCAGTTTCCGTTGAAGCGATAGACCGCACGTACCTTCGCCCGCTGCTGCGGCGTATATATGCGCTTGCTGCCAGCGTTTTGACAGTCGTTGTCTGCAGTGATTCAGTGTGATCTATTCATGTTTGTTTGTGCGCGCTCACACCACTCTTGTTCAATCAGTTAGTAATAGTCGGGCCACATTTTCCAACGCACGCTACACATGAAATGCTGCCCGGGTCGGCAGTGCAGCGCTACAGGTGTGTCCCTTCGCACGCGCTGCCCACGGGAAGCGCTTCTCATCAACACCACCGTTTCACACGCGCCTCCTCGTGGTCATCGAGTCTCTCTTCATGTCGGTCTACTTACGCCACAGCACACCTGCTTACTTATTCAGCTCATGTTTACTACAATTCATATTGCTACCAAAGCCGCTCACCTTATTTTGTATGACATTGCTGTGTTGCTATCGCATTCATTGCTTCGCCCTTAGGGCGAAACTGTGACATTTTTTTTTTTAATCTGGCACGCGTGGCTCGTCTACCCCGACGTGTTTGGCATCAGTTTACAACTGCATTTGAGAGATTCTACTACGGGATGTTACGAGATATGGGGGCCAAAATGGCACTCGTATCCCATACGTTCTTGCGGCTGCATCTAAGCAAGGGCGGCTACCGCCTTCCTGATCTTTCAAACATTTGTAGTGTTATTGCTGTGGACCATGTGCTAGATTTAATTACCAACATGGACTGTCAGGCCAGAAGCCTACCGATGTACTTTCTCGGCACTTTCCACAGGCTTTCTTTTTTTTTCAGATAATAATCATGCAACCCCCATCTGCCGAGCAGCCTCCCTGATTTTTACACCTTGCGTAATCGCGGCTAAACGATACCTTGCAAATTTCTTACCCGATATTGACGTGGTAAATCAGTTCCGCGGGATCGCACAGGTGGACGAAGGTTCAGGAACGAAAAAATTGTCGTCCACCTTAATGAAGCATGAAGCTACAAAGGAAACTCGTATCGGATCCGGAAAAACCCGGACCAGCGCGAATTTTTCCTGAACTGCGAAGCTTTGTTTCTGAAGCAGAACTGACAAACCCGTGTGGGTTTCCTTTGTAGTTTTGTGCTACATCGGGGTACATGGCTATGTTTCCTTTCCTGATATTGACTTGAAGCACACTGAAGCGTGTTGACTGGGCGAAGAAATTTAAAAAGGCCAACTTGATGAATATGAGATTGAAAGAAGTCGCAAAGGTAAATGGCGGGCGTTCGTGTCTCGAAGCTTACTGCATGACGTAAGAGACATCGGTTGGCGGCGCGGTTGGCAAGTTCCCATTACGCGTTACTGTCTCGCGTCGTGGGTTGTACTACAGTTCGTTCGGCACATTCTCCACAATGCGGAAACGAAGAAAGCTTAAAACCACGCTTTATTCAGCTGTGTAGTCGACTAAACTTTCTGGCGTTTTCTGAGCCGCATTTTCGCGGTGCGTCTCAACTCACACGCCAGTGCGCAGAATTAGTTTATTAACTTACTCTTCTGTGTTGGGGCATTTGTATTCTTGAAATAGCCTGGTTTTGCAGCTTTGAGCGGACTGCCACAAAGGGCCATTCACCCCTTGCTGCTGCGGCCACGTATGCATGTCATTTATTATTTGAACAGCGAACATGTGGTACTCGGGGAACAAGAGTTTCTTGGGAAGTTGGCAACACGCTTTGTGATAATTATGAATAAGCTTGCCCATGGTGGAATATGAGTGAGATCTGTGTATTGTAAAACAGTTTTTTTTATGTTCGCGACTGTTTTCTTTGCTGACCGTCCTTGAAACTTCTGTTTGTGCCGGTAGATATTTTATTCCTGAACTGCCCTTCATACTGTTGTTTGTGTATAATATGGACGTTTTGTAGTACTTGATTTTCGATAGTATTTCTTGAGGACTCTCTGTTTTCATCTCTCTTGTCCCGTCGCTGTTGAGAATTGCTGACCTCTGTTAATTTCATACGTTACGTCAATTCTATTAAACTTTTCTTAGCCCCTCGACTTGTTGTTGCGGCTTCGTGCGCATGTCACTGAGTATTTAAACGCCAAACTTGTGCTTGTCGGGGAAGAACAGTTTCTTCGACGTTGGTCAACATGCTTTTTTATAACTGAAACAATCGTGTGTCGTTGACTATGCTGCAATGGTAGTGCAGCTTGTGTATTATATACCATATTTGTGTCTTCGCGATCATTTCCTTATGTTGACTGCACTCGAAACTTCAGTCTGAGCTCATAGGACTTCTGTCTGTGTGCAATGTGGACTTTTGTAGTATGTTGATCTATTAGTAGCTTTAGAGGACTCAGTTTTCATGTACTTTGTCATGATATCGCAGTCGCGAATTGCTGACCTCCGTTAATTTGATATGTTCTGTTATGCATATAAAAACTTCTCTTATCCCCGACGCAAGGGCCTGCAACACTCAGTAGCCATGGAAAATCTAGGAAAGGCGGTAAAAAAGGCTTCGCATTAAAAGCAAATATCGCGCACGAAGGGCGCTTCGATAGCCAACGTACCTAAATTGTGCAAAGAGTCTTGTCGCTGCCAACGCGAGCGAGGGTGGCTTTTCTCGGATCATGAAAAATCTCCATCTCGGGCTGAGATGGTATAGCGGTGGTATAGCGATGCCTCGTCCTTAGTATTTGTGGTTGTATGACTTAGCCGTGTAACGCTGCCACTTCGATGCCGGCCGATGCCACGTCGATGCCATCGTATACTCCAAGCTCAACGCAAACGCTGAAACCTCGACACAATTCGTACAGGACTTTTTGTCAAAGAAAAACACATAGAAACAAATTAGTCGATCCCTCTTTCAAAGTGAAACCTGCATTTTAACAAGTTGTAGCAGCTTCTTCGTTACTTCACAAATGCATATCCATAAATTCGCACAGTGTTTTATTAATTACGGTTTCGCTCGAAGGGTGAAGCAATGACGGCGATAGCAAGCACACGAAATCATTGCTCCTACCCAGCGAAAAGAGCACCTCGGATGCTACTAGGCATGAGTGAGTAAGTATGTGGCGAAATGACCTCGTTAAAGCTCCGGCAGCATCATGCGCGCGCCAAATCCCCGTATTCAAAGATGAACCACCGCGACGAAACCGGGGATCACAACCGAATAAGAGGTAACGGTTGTAGGGGATCACGAGAAAATTTATTCCCCCGTAGGCACACCTAAGACTGTGGTACGTATCAATACAGTTGCGTACATACCAAGGTGCATACCAAATTACACCACAATGCACCTCCAAGCAGAACAATCTTTACTCCCTTATAGGCGTTCAAGCTGCCGGCTCTTCTTCTACAGTATGACTCAGTGAGAAGACAAATAATACCCAAATATTGCGATTGAATGAAATACACGTCTAGAGCCTAAGTCATTTATTAAAGCAAATATTTTCAACTGTGTATATGCTTGCTTACTAAACATTAGGTTGGCACAAAACGGCAAAGTATCATCTCACAGATTTGTGGGATAATATTTGCGTGACGTATGTAAATGGGAAAGATTTTTGGTGAAGGCCGGCATAAAACATTTTTGAGTTAAATGAAAAAAAGACGGTTGGTAAAAACCATCGGAACATGTTTTTTTAAAGACTAACAGCTGGTAGACCAGCTGAGATGAGCTTCTGAGGACACTTATTGTTCATCTCTATTGGTGAATGTTACAAGGCACGTGGGTTTTGTGACGTTGCGCTGCCACCGCCACAGACCGTATTAAAACCGATGCAAGGACACATATTCTGCAATGGCATCGGATAGGCCCACACTGTCACCAGAATCTCCCAAATTTATTAGACCATACAGCCGTCCAAACAAAGTGTAGATAAAGCCAAAGTTAATGATATTGCCAAGAAGGACATATATGTTGTATGGCTGTCGGAGATGTACTACTCTCGGTGCTGGTGGATGGCGAAGAGGGAAGAGGCTAGGAGCAGGAGCTCGTGGATCTCACTAGCAGGTGATTTCGAAGCCTGGACTTTTTACCCGCTCCCAGCGGTTAAGCGTTGGTCGGCTTGAGAAAGCGTTTCGCACCGTGAACGGCTACTTTGGCCTTGCATTTAACGGGTGGGCTACATGCGAAGCCAGATCTCTGGTGGCTGGCGCTGCGCAAATATTGTCGTGAAACGCTACGTATGTTTACTGTAACTGCTATTATCGTGGGGAACACTCATACATAAATCTATGAGCGAAAGCATTCGGTTGCTATTGTGGCTTTGTTTTCCAGGATAAATCGCCATCGATAATGCGGGTGGAGAGAGGGCCTTTGAGTACTTCGTGCTCCTTTATAAAAACACAGCCCCGTGTACATTCTAGGTTCAACATGTCCGCGCTTCTCCTTTAGGGAAGGCGAAGGATTTCACGCGACGCTAATGCGAACAGCGTGTGTAAACGAGACTGGCGGCCCTTTGTGCATCGCTTTTCAGGGATTACGCACGGCATAAGTCCCAGGTGGTTTTCTTTTTTTTTGCTTCTTCTTCTTTTTGGTATCTATGAACCCTCTTTTATCGTCGGCGAGGCTTCGTTGTCAAGTCCATTGTGCTCCCGATCCTAAGAAAAGATTGAGCCACTACGTTTTTTTTATATATAGCGCAGAGAAAAAGAGGAAATGGTATCTTGCCGCATGGCTCCCCATTCATGACGAACCAGCCCATTGTTGCGATCGCGGACGCCAATGATGGTCCCCCCTTCTCCTCTCCCTTCCGCCGCCGCCAATAAAGTGCGTCGTGATTCCGTTCAGAAGCCGCCGATTGTTCCCGCCAGAGGCGCGCGCCTCTGAGCGACTTTATTTCCGTATGCCTACGTTCATATTTTGCGTGCAGCACTGGTGAAACAGAGTGCACCGGAAAGGGGAGTGATCAGCAGGTTTGTCGTGACGTCACTTTTGAGCTTGTAGAGGTATCCTCAGTCATTTGCACTGATGTCACAGAACCGCTGTAACGTTTTCAACAGGCCAAGAACAATGTACACGCTACTGTTGCGATTCAGGAAAGCTGTGGCTTGATAGAAAGCCTAGACTCCGTATAACGCTCACTAGATACTTCACCAGCATTCAGTGAAAACTTGAGTAACTTGTACATCCAAATATCGAGACTACTAGCAGCAATTTCCTATTTCGGCAACAGTATCAACGTTAACTGTGTAGGACGTTGCTTGCAGTGAGCAAAAGTAAAAAAAATTTGAGCGAGTTGGTTAGGATAGTAAAGAGCAAGAATGCGCGGTTCTGGTACAATTTCCATATTCGCACCAGGTAACCTTTGCGTAGTCATTGAGCAACATTTCCCCCAGCACTGTCACTTACATTATACAGGAGGCTGTCATTACAAACTTCGTATTCGCGGTATACGTCACTGATATATCATATTCGTCACCACAATTTTAGAGTGTAGCAGGTGGTGAACGCAAACCGAATTTATTCACGTTTCCTTCCACTGCACCTAACTAGAACGATTACGACAGCTCTTCTTTGTAACCTCTGCCTATGTCTCTCTTGTCAGCGCGACCATCTTTGAACAGGCAATGGTTTTTGTAAGGAGGGCAGAGTAAAACCTATATCGAAGGGACCCGATTTGCGGATTGTCGATAACTAAGGGTCTTTGTGCTCATGCTGTCGGATATATATATATATATATATATATATATATATATATATATATAAACAAGTAGGATATTTGCTGGTCCCATTTTTGGCGCTAGTCAGGCTTGACATGGCTGTGTTTGGCGCTTGCATCCTCAGGCAATATCGCGTGCTTCGCACGTCAAGATTCCCATTGTGCGACGTAAAGATCGTGCATATATAAACAACGTCGGCATGGCACATCGCACCCGAAAGAAGTACAGAGAGTGCAGACAAAGCTAGAAAGCATCCGGTGGTCATTTATCTTGCCTGGAATGAGAACAATAGTAATAATGGTTTATATGCATAAGTTTTTGTTGTCGACCTTTTGCTGGAGGGGGACGTGCCAGCTGGGATATCGCATTGGACGCTGAATAAACGCCTTTTTTATTTTTTGCTTAAGTGTATATCAGTATTCTTATCTTTCCAGCGTCTATACGAGCTCCTGGTGCAGTGTTGCACGCACTGCGATTCTGGGATTACCAGAGCAACAGTGTTTAGCACACTCTCAAGGAAAGAAAATAAAAAAATAAAAAAGGAAAAGGATGAGCGCGTGGTATACTGCATTCAGTGTAACATTTTGTTAGACTGTATTCCATAAGACAGGGTGAAGTAGCAACGAATGTATGCCTTTCAATGGGCTTTAGATTGCTTCATTTTGACAAAATAAAGTATCTGAAACGGTTCAAATATATACTACCAGCGCTCAAGAGACCGATGTAGGCTTCTTTTGTCGTGCAAAACCTATACATGTCGACGGAAATTAAATGAAACACCCGCTGTAGAGAGCTAACTAAAGGATTCCTCCCCTCCCCCTCCGCGCAATGATACTGTTACGCGCTTATTGTTTTATATTTTTTCTCGCAGAAGGAAAGCTACAACTCAAGTATGAATCATCGTTTGTATAGTAATGCCCGCGATATGACAGTGAACATCAATGGGTTTCATTCTATTCTATTCTAAGAATATGCCGGGACAAGTACCTACCTGCTGCAGTGACGTCTTTGGAGGACTGAATCCGACCATGGGCTAACAATAAAGAAAAACACGCTTAACTTACTAATAACTGGCTTAACACACTAGGTCGCATGTGAAGCTTCCACTATCAGCTATTCTACTGTATACACGTACAGCCTGCTCTCCCTTGCACGTGCCCGCTTCCCCGAATAGGACTCAAGCTACAGTTTAATGATACTATTCTGATGTTATCTGCACGATGCCAGTGGCATGATGGTGGCACAGATGGTGTGATGTACCTAGAACTGCACAAGTGTACGCATATTCTTGCTATGTCTGTCTACGTTTTCATTTCGCCAACATATATATGCCTAGAGGCTTTGCGAAATACAGCTCGCCTTAAACAGACACCCATCGAAGAATATATGGCAATCTACGCGGATGCCGTTTCTTTAACGTATACCGTTCACCCACCTTTTCTTTCCTCTCTCTTAAATGTGCTACTTCACCGCTGCAGCAAGTGGAATCTTGATCCGAGAACATATAGCGAGACATTCGATCTGCCCGAGACGCTGTCGCGCAAGCCACGTGAAACTGGCCAAGGAATTCTCCCAAATGGACAGAGCCAGGGCTTCAAATTCCAGGCGCGCCTTTGTCAGAAAGACACGTGAAAACAGATCCTTTGTGTCTAACATCAAGCGCATTCTCAAAGCTGCTTTCGCTCTTCGTATAGATAAAAGAAAAGATAACGTTGCACGATAAATTTTCTCTCTGTTTTTGTCTTTGCTAACTCCGGCCACTTGCTTCACATATCCCATAGTAAAAGTCAGATTTATCCGCCATCACCGTTACAATGAGTGAAGCAAGACATTCCATTGAAGTTCTAGATTTAGTATCCAGTAAAGTGCGCATCAGGCTGCCAGTAAGAAAGATAGTTGTGTTTTAGTACAGTTATTATTTTCTTTACGCTCATGACGATTTGTATATTTTCTTGTAAGATATATATTCTTGCCTTGCGCTGCATTTTTGCGAAGCACTTCCAGATGTCCTCATTTTACCTGGTCCAAGAACGCTTGGCACTATATATCCGTGTTTCTTTTTTCGTTTTTTTTTCGAATCGTCGTCACATTGACAACTGTTTCTCGACATATAAGTCGCTGCTCAACTCGCCCCATTCCTGACCGAACGTGCGGTCTTTCGTCTGTGATACCGTCCTATATATTGCGCATTATCTGTGTCGGAAATCGAAAACATGTAGTACAATTTATATACGCATAAATGAACACCAGTTTATTTATTTTTACGTTGTCCTAGAGAGAAATCTCAACTGTTATGACCCTACTAAATGAATGCCGCGTGCCCGTGAATTGCATCCGAGTTTCCCCCAAGAATGCACGCCGCTGTGGTAAACGGAGTGTAATAGAGTTAGTGGTCTTTTTTGTTATTCCTGACTGCCCCATGACCTAAATTCCTTTCTCTGGGCCCATATGTCACCATGTTCACTGGCTTCTCGCGAAGGAATGCTCCCTCACTCTCAGCGTCTACTTGATGCTGGTTTCTTTGCGCGAATAAAGTTTACAGAGCGTACAGACAGAAGGACAAGTCAAGAATGCCAATGTTGTCACCTCTAAAATGATAAGCAGCTGATATTTCTTTACACCACCCACACTCTATATATTAAATTTTTACCTGCACTCTTTCTTTCCTCTTGCACTAATGCTTTCAAAATTAGTAGTTTCTGTTAATGCTCCTGCTAAATATATTGGTGCACCTTACCTTGCATTGTGGAGAAACCATTTTATTAGTCTCCTTCCACTTCTCTTTCGAAAGTGGCGGTTGCCTTTGACCTGCAATTAAGACGTAGTTTGGCTACAAAACGCTTGAAGAATTAAATTATGAGCTTGGTTTCAGAATAAGATTCTTGAAATGAAGAACCGCCGCATAACTTGTTTTTTTTTTTCTGAGGATATCGATGCCATCGCGCCGTAATCAGCGCTTTCGATGATCGCTTATTCCCATGTTCAGTCAGCCTGCATGCCACGCCAATTCTTTATTTGAAACTTGTTGGACAGCGCTAGCAAAAACATCCTGTCACAGGGTGCTTTTTCAAATATTGGGGGCTTAGCTTGCTAGTCCGGGTAAATAAAATCGACAAAACCATCCCTCGTAAGCAAACGCATTGCATGTTTCGGTGTACAATCAGCAACCTTTTCATAATTTGTACATTCAGGTTGATATTTAAGGAGTTTAGTCATAATATCCTCACATTGGCAGGCTCATTGTAAAAATACAATTGACCTGCTCAAGGGAACAGAGAACAAAACCCAATTGGAGTCGCTCGCTCACCATGTTGACCTTGTCTCAAGCACCTCAATACTCCTGCACAAGTTCGTAGAAAAAAAACCTTTTTCTTCTTATGTGTGAACTGACAAGGCAGTCTACACAATATTTTGTTGCTCAATATACTCAAGGACGAATCCCTTTGCTGTTTTAAACATTCTAAAGAAGTCAAGACTCTTCATTCTTTTTATGTAAGTATTTACTTGTCTAACATTTAGAAACCAGCAGGAGTGCTCTTGTGCTCTCCCACCAAATACGAGTACATTCACTTTGCTTATGCACAGGTCGAGCAAACGTTTTTCTTTGAATTTTACATGAACTATAAAAACTTGAGCTACGCATGACGCAAACAGTCGCTCTTACGAGAGTATTAGCTAGCAGCATTCCCATTGTTCTTACAATGCAAGTGTCGGTGGCAACCTTGTTATACGTTGCACCATTGTACGTTGAGAACATGACAGTTCGATCCTATACGTGCCTCCACGCTAGACAACGCAGGAATGAACTGCCAGGCCTGTTTATTTTTTTTTTGCACTACTCTGAGGACAATGGCCGCAAAAGAAAATGTAAAAGCACACGCAGAAGCGAACACAACAATACTTCACAAGCGTCAAGTGAAGCGAGTACCATATATTGCAGTACTTGGTCTCTGTGCTGCCGATCTCCTGTGGGAAATTCGTCTCCCAACTTTATTTTATTTCATTTTTCTTCTCAGGCCACCAGAGGATGTCTCTGAGGTACGTTGCGCCATTTCTTTGTTTTCAGGCCAGTCACTGTAATCAGTGCACGGCCGTGGCAGGCGAAAATATAGGCGTGTGCTGCCATGCATTCTTCTCGTGAGAAGAAATTCGGCTGACCGCTGCGTTTTTCCTTGTCCGCCTGATCCGACGTCGGTGAGTTAACGCGAGAAACTTTTTTCTGATCCCGGCATCTTGCGAAAGTGTCTGCTTCAGTTCAGCCTTTCTGCAGCTTTCGCTGTTCCCTTTGACAGCTGCCTTGTTTTTCTTTTCCACCGTGCAATGGCCATTTGCTTGGGCCTAACTCTAGCACACACAAAAAAGCAGCACGTCATTTTTGGCTTCCTCGGCACTTTTTCTTTTCTTATGTCCTGTCGTTCTTTTCTTTTTTTTTGATAAATTGCTATGCACAGCTAGAACATTATGTACCACTCTTAGGTACAATGGAATTATGTTGGTGTTGCTTGTGTGTTGCATTATTTTATTATCGGGCTATAGATGTACGGCATGGATACTAGCTTGCCAAGCAAGAAAGTTGCCGGAGTAAGCTGCAGTGGCTGCCACTCTGCCCTTGTTGTCTTGACGGTGCAAGCCGACTTCCTGAATCTCCTCTTCTTAAACACAAGAAAAGTAAAAAAAAAGTCTAGTGACTGTTTACTCAAGTACTGTGACAAAACATGGCTTCGGTTTAGGTTGAGTAGCACCTTTAGTTCTTTCGCTATACGTGTCCCAAGTGAACAAAATTTGCCATTGGGTTTCTGAACAAGGACATGATATAATCTTTCAGTGACTGCCGCGACACTGTGGCATCGTTGGTAATCACCTCGTCGGTGACGCTGCCCGACGTGCCCAGGCCGGAGCACCGACATCCCTTATACCTTTATCGAAAGTAGACGCGGCAAGGGAGCTTCGCAATCTTGCGCCTGCTATTACGTTGAGTTTTTGGCACAATCCGCCGAACTCTAACCGCCGAATAAACAGCCTCGACCCATCACTGAAACTGCAATTATCAGCGAACCTTTCACGACGGGACGCAACGCTGCTGTGTCGGCTGTGGGTAGGAGTAGCCTTCACTAACTCCTACAACAATCGCATTGAAAAGGCGGACTCATCCATGTGCGCTAATTGCAAGTGTGAAGAGGCCATCGATTATCTTTTGTGCCACTGCTCTTGCTTCGAAAAACAACGACAGACTGTCCAATGTGTCTTGAAAAGACTGGACGATAGGCCATATAAAGAAGCAAAGGTCTTGGGAGCCTGACTTCACAGCCCATCAGTCCAGAAAGCCATTCGAGCTCTTCTGCAGTACCTGAAGGTGGCAGACATAAGTGCCTGACTTTAGGTATGCTTCACCTGGCTTAGTGCATGTGAAAGTGCGATCAAAACTCGTGTGGTCTCTCTCCCTTTCTTTCACTCTCTCGTGAAAGGTGTAGGGTGACACGTGTAGGGTGACACGTGTAGGGTGACACGTGTGGGGTGGCAAACTGGACAAAGTCTGGTTAACCTCCCTGCCTTTCCTTCCTCCCTTCACGATCTCTCTCACTCTTCGCTATATAATGTGTTCAGGATATGAATCATTTTCTTTTTTTTTAGAAGTTCGCAACCATATGCTGCAGCAGTCATTGCTAAAGTAAGTTACACTTATTAGTCATACTAAAATAGACTGTTTTTATTACCTCCACGATTCAAAAGAACAGGTCTTAATCGCCATTTAGATTTTTGATTCATTGTTTATAAACGAAGTAAGGTAGATGACCCTGAAATTATCGCTTAACTTGAGTACGTGATAAAACCACGAACAGCAGTATTTTGAAAGAATTTCTTCAGTTGCCTCCACCCTGCTTATGAGATTTGATCATGCGCCTGTGTTACGGCATGAGAAACATACTCGTTCCGTGCCTCTGTGCCTAGTATCCACAAAAGTGGCAATGACACCGTGGTTGTAATCGCTAAGCATTTGTAGTTGCCAACAATATTTCTGCCTTTTAGCGATTTGATTTGATCAGTACTAGAGCCTTTCTATATAAGCTGGTTTCGCGATCACTAGAAACTCATAATCTACTAACAGCGCAAACGTCAGTGAAAACTGGAATTAGCATTTGAATACCTAGGTACTAGTGATCAGTGCTTCCCCTGAACCAATACACAAAATTATTCGGTTACATTCACTCTGTTTAATGCATAAGTCAGCTGCTACAAACAGTTTAATGAAAAAAAGTTGCTGCAGTTTCACCTGAAAGGCGAAGCATCAATTGCGATAGCAAATTTGTAGAGAGCTATACGGAGTAAGGATAATAGTTTTATCAGCTGTATAAATTTGGACATGCAGCAGCACCAGCAACGCGCAGAACTGTTGTCGACGCCGTCGACGCTTTGCCCGCGTTCGCACAAAATGCGTGCGGCGTTGGTGACTGTTGCCGGAGCCTCTGATATAAATAGGCACTTGGTGCCGCTGCTCAACGTCGCCTCCCTGCCCTCCCCCCCCCCCCCCCCCCCACTGCCTTTCGCGCGTCGGAAGAAGGCGCGTTTGCTCTACATATATGGTGATTGTAAAGGAGGAAAGAGACGCCTACTTCCGCAGCCCTTAAGGGAGCACGGCGCAGAACGCGCGTTTGTTCTCCGCCGTGGGTTCACTCCCCGTCAAAGCGCACGTCCCTCGCGCCCTTTCACGCGCACATACAGCGTTCGGCGCGCGGCGATGATTTTATCTCCATTGACGTCATACGGAACCTCACGGCGACGACGACGGCGACGCCGACGGCAGAAATCTGCTTTGGAGTGTCCATATAATTGCTATCGCAATAAAAAAAGTTGTCGCAGTTTCACCTGAAAGGCGAAGCATCAATTGCGATAGCAAATTAGTAGAGAGCTATACGGAGTAAGGATAGTAGTTTTATCAACTGTATAAACTTGGACATGCAGCAGCACCGGCAACACACAGAACTGTTGTCGACGCCGTCGGAGTTTTGCCCGCGTTCGCTCAAAATGCGTGCGGCGTTGGTGACTGTTGCCGGAGCCTCTGATATAAATAGGCACTTGGTGCCGCAGCTAAACGTCGCCTCCCTTCCCTCCCACTCCCCCCTCCCCCACGGCCTCTCGCGCATCGGAAGAAGGCGCGTTTGCTCTACATATATGGTGATTGTAAAGGAGTAAAGAGACGCCTACTTCTGCAGCCCTTAAGGGAGCACGGCGCAGAACGCGCGTTTGTTCTCCGCCGTGCGTTCACTCCCCGTGAAAGCGCGCGCCCCTCGCGTCCTTTCACTCGCACATGCAGCGTTCGGCGCGCGGCGACGATTTAATCTCCATTGACGTCATACGGAACCTCACGGCGACGGCGACGGCGACGCCGACGGCGACGCCGACGGCAGAAATCTGCTTTTGAGTGTCCATATAATTGCTATCGCAATAAAACAATCTGTCGACATGGGATACAGTCGTCGCCTAGGACTTTTACAATGAATAAAATGGTACTTAGTAGTACTCCGCTTTCTAATTTATTCCTAACACTACGTCGTCACACTCTTTCTGCATAACAGGGAGTACGGCCCTTCAGGGAGTACGGCACAGAACGCGCGTTGGCTCTCCGACGTGCGCTCGCTCCCCGTGAAAGCGCGCATCCTTCGCGCCCTTTCACTCGCACATACAGCGTCCGGAGCGCAGCGACGCTCTCATCACCGTTGACGTCATACGGAACCTCACGGCGATGGCGGCGGCGGCGACGACGGCGACGCCGACGGCAGAAATCTGCTTTGGAGTGTCCATATTATTGCTATCGCAATAAAATGCTAGGCCTAACATTAATAGACAGGAAGAGAGCGGTGTGGATCAGAGAGCAAACGGTGATAGCCTAAATTCTAACTGACATTTAGAGAAAAAAAGTTGTCGCAGTTTCACCCGAAAGGCGAAGCATCAATTGCGATAGCAACTTAGTAGAGAGCTATACGGAGTAAGGATAGTAGTTTTATCCGCTGTACAAACTTGGACATGCAGCAGCACCGGCAACACACAGCACTGTTGTCGACGCCGTCGGCGTTTTGCCCGCGTTCGCACAAAATGCGTGCGGCGTTGGTGACTGTTGCCGGAGCCTCTGATATAAATAGGCACTTGGTGCCGCAGCTAAACGTCGCCTCCCTTCCCTGACCCCCCCCCCCCCCCCACGGCCTTTCGTGCCTCATAAGAAGGCGCGTTTGCTCTACATATATGATGATTGTAAAGGAGGAAAGAGACGCCTACTTCTGCAGCCCTTAATGGAGCACGGCACAGAACGCGCGTTTGTTCTCCGCCGTGCGTTCACTCCCCGTGAAAGCGCGCGTCCCTCGCGCCCTTTCACTCGCACATACAGCGTTCGGCGGCGCGCGGCGACGATTTCATCTCCATTGACGTCATACGGAACCTCACGGCGACGGCGACGGCGACGGCGACGGCGACGGCAACGGCGACGGCGACGCCGACGGCAGAAATCTGCTTTGGAGTGTCCATATAATTGCTATCGCAATAAAAAGAAACGGTGCTGGGCAGGCCACATAATGCGTAGGATGGATAACCGGTGGACCATTAGAGTTACAGAATGGATACCAAGAGAAGGGAAGCGCAGTCTAGGACGGCAGAAAACTAGGTCAGGTGATGAAGTTTTGCAGGCGCAAGTTGTAATCAGCTAGCACAAGGCAGGGTTAATTGGAGATCGCAGGGAGAGGCCTTCGTCCTGCAGTGGATATAAATATAGGCTCATGATGATGATCGCACCCATATTACTCAAAACACCTTATAGTACGGGTGTGTGCGAATAAATCAAAACATAATAAAAAATTTGCACCCTAAGAAAAGAATTAACACCCCATGTGCAAAGTGTTAGTGCGTTCGCTACCCTTGTAAACTGTCCTTGCAGCTATAGGAACGTTAGGTTTCAAGCGTAAACAACGCATTTTCTCTGATGTAATATGCGACTTTGTGCGATGTTTCTCATGAAATGAAGCATTTGGAGTTCCTGGACAATTTCTATATATTTTTATATCTTTTATTTATTTATACATACTGCAGCCTGTTAGAGCTATGGCAGGAGTGGGTGTACTTGTGAGTAAAACTAATTATGATATCACATGAAAACCAGGCACTCTAACCGCAGCGCCACACGGGCACCACGTGTCAGCTGTTCAATGTATATATATATATATATATATATATTAAAGAGCTGACACGTGGCGCCCGTGTGGCGTTGCGGTTAGAGTGTCTGGTTTTCACGTGAAGTTCCGGTTTTGAATACACCTCCGTGCACCTATTGCGCAACCCCTTTAACGATGAATAGGGTGCTGTTCGTGTAGTAACGCTCATAAACAACTTGTAAGCAGTCGGAAGTATAGCGAGCTGAGGGCGACATTTTAAATGCGAATGCATTTCTTAGTCGGGGTACAGTGTACTAGAAGGGGCATGTCAGGCGTCTGTCGGTGTCCGCGCGCCGGCAGGTGTTATTTCTCCTGTCTCACTCCCTCTCCCACAGCAACAGACGCGGGCGCGCGCGCTTCTCCTCGCCCCTAGCAACCGGAGCATGTGGTGCGGGCGGAGTAGCGGAGAGTGAGTGGAGAGGAGGAGCGCGCTCTGGCGTGTGAGGGCGCTCGCATCGCGGGAAATAGACAACCAGGGGTCATCAGAAAGAAAGTGAGAGAAATAGAGACCGTGAGTTGGATGCAAAGAATGGAAACAAAAAGAACAATGGAGATTTACAAGAATGAGAAGAAAGAAATTAGAAGGGAAAATTTGTACGATAACACAAAGGGCAGTGCCTTGCTATTTGAGGCTCGAGCCGGTTGCCTAAGGACGAAAACATATCGGAACAAATATTCGGAACTAGATGAGACATGTGTATGCTGCAGTAAAGATCCAGAGACCACTCAGCACTAGAGCACTGCACGGGCCGATTTTTGCGGCCCGGGCCCGGCCCGGACCCGTTTTCACATTGGGCGACCCGCCCGAGCCCGATCAAAACTTTTATGGCGAGACCCGGGCCCGGCCCGGGCCCGGAAATAATCTACGTTACCCGCCCGGCCCGGCCCGCCACCCCTTTACCTTAAGCCCGAGCCCGGCCCGAGCCCGACTTGAAACCGGCCCGAACCCGGCCCGAGACCGAAAAATACATGTTTTTCAGAGTTGAGAAGCCCGAGAATAACTCGCTGCACGTTACATGCACACCACGAGAAAGCCCGAGCCCGGCCCGGGCCCGAGTCAAAAAGCACACGCCGTGCCCGAGCCCGGCCCGAGCCCGTGAAAAAACTCCTCTACCCGGCCCGGCCCGGCCCACGGGCCGGGCCGGGCCCGGGCTTTCGGGTAAGCCCGAGCCCGTGCAGTGCTCTACTCAGCACTTCCTAATAGAATGCGACGGGATCCACCCAGCGAGAACCGTAGGTAACGTGCAACTCCCAGAAGCGCTTGGGTTTAAAGTGGAAGGAAACATAAACAGATCAGCCGTAGAGATCAGCAAGAGACGGTTAGAGTACTGGTGGAAAAAAAGCAGGGAAAAGATGGATACGACCTGATCTCTTAAAATCATAGGCAGCGGTACAAGGTAAATTTTTGAAAAATAAAAATAATGAGAGGTATACAAAAATGCTAGATAAAGAACATGTATAATATACCTGATTAAATCAAGCAGGCTAGGTGACTATTTGTCGCCGCCCCGTTTCAAAGGGGATGCCAATAAATCATCATCATCATCATCATCCCGGCGGAGCTCCCGCGTGTGTGGAGAGAGTGTAGGAGAGGGTAGGTGCAGTGCTTCGCCGCTCCTTCTCTCGCCGTTCGCGCTCTCTCCTCCCTGCGCCCCACTCTCCCGTTCGCTAGCTCGCACGTATATATAAATGGGGTGAAGCGCGCGCCTCACTCTCGACCGTTCGCTGGCTGGGCGCCTCTCAAGGCAATGGCAGAAGTCGGTGAAGGCGAATGTCTGACGGCAACGGTACCCCTAGCAAGAAGTGTAATACAATCCAACCCGAGCATTACACCTCTCGCTGGAGGTGACGTCACTGCAGTAGCTTCAACGTCATCATCAACCGGAGGAGAAGAAGCGGAAGACAAGGCTGCGAAGAGCGCGTGATGCCGAACGCAAGCGATCGAAGCGAGCTGCCGATACCGAACTCCGTGCTCGGGAAGCCGCTGCGAAACGCCAACGCCGAGCCGAAGATCCGGAAATGTGTGCTCGATACGCCGCTGTGAGACGTCAACGGCGAGCCGAGAACGCTGAAGTTCGTGTTCGAGACGCGGCGGAGAAACGTCAACAGGTGCTGATTAACATGGACGTGAGAAAAAAGAGCGGCGAGTGGTTGGTGGAGTACATGCGGACAAAGTACTCTATGCAGTGTGCCTCCGCCGAGTCCGACAAGTGTCCGACTACCATTCACGGAAGTTGCATTGATATCGCCTTTACCCGAAACTGTGACGTGCGCATGCTTCTCAAAGACCCTTTGACTGTACACTTTAGTGACCACAAGGCTGTGATTATGGCCGTCAGGTACAATGACAACACAAACAGGTGCTGATGAATATGTAAATAAATGGTTACGGTACAAATCCTCGTCTCGTCATTAATTGACGCCATTAAAATTACTACGCCGTGTACTCTCGGCGCAAGAAATGCATTCGCATTTCCTCACGATTCCCTTCGGAGAGGTGGTGGCAATTTTTCGTTTAATTTCTCATCTGCTTAAGTCAAACATCCCTCCTTAAGCGTGTTAAGCAAAGAACGGTGCTCATCTGGCAACAAATTGTTTTTACACCGTGAACGGTGTTAAAATGATTGGTGTGTAGCCGGCATCCCCTCGTTGGGCTAATGTTGGCTTGTTTAGTCAGGCGAACGAAAAATCAAGATCGCAACTAGACCGCACTTAAGAAGCTCCAGAAGCTGTTTTTACGCAGTAAAGCTTCTTGTACTGCAAATCACAAGCCATAATATACATTTTGACAGCTTTTTAGAATAAACTGATAGGTACTTAGTACAGGACGCAGATATATATATTCAAGAAACCTCGGCGACTTTCCAGCTCATGGCCACTGCATGGCTACTCGTCGATAACAAGTCGTCCCCCAGCTTCGGAGCTCTGAGATGGCAAAGCACTGCTGCAGAGCAACAATCAATCAACAATCAATCTATTATTCGCAACGGCACTGTCGCACACTCGCTTGAGTCGGTAATCCGGGTAGGCAGGGCTATCTTTGAACACAAATGGGACCTTTGACAACACGAGGTCGCGGGATTGAATCCCGGCCACGGCAGCCGCATTTCGATGGGAGCGAAATGCGAAATCACCAGTGTAATTAGATTTAGTGCACGTTAAAGAACCCCAGGTGGTCCACATTATTCCGGAGTACCCCATTACGGCGTGCCTCACAATTAGATCGTTGTTTTGACACGTAAAACCGCATAATGTTTTAACAGACTGCAAGAAACAGTCCATAGTTTATCCCTCTCCTACGAAATCGTATGAAAGAAACAAAGTGAGAAATCGAGGTACTTTGTCTGCCCCATCGCTTCATTCTTCCTTTGTCGTCATCCTGCGCCTGAGTGTTGCTTTACGTTTGTGCTGCTTTTGTTTCCTCTGGCTCTCTCGTCGATTGATTCATTGTTTATTGCATTGACCCCTCTGACAGCAGCTGTTTGTTGCTACAGTGTTCACACTTTGTAACACTGCGTTCCCGCAACAGTTTAAAGTATCAAGATTATTTTTTCACTCTTACCTCGTGCTCGAAGCGATTGAATGTTTATATACACACCAACTACCGTAAAAAAAAAAAAAAAAAAAACGCGGCCTTCCACTTAGTGTGCTAGCGATGTCTGTGTTTTTCTCTTCCAGAAATTGTTAAGCTGAACGAGCACTCCCACCATGACCTGCTGCCTCCCATCAGACGTGCTCAGAACGCCTTATCACGCTCCTACATTCTGTCTTCCTGACCGATTCTCTCAAGAGAGAGAGAGCGTGATAATGGCATGGGAGAACGAGGCACCTACTAGTCTCCCTAGGGAGCCCAACACGATCCCTTTATTGCCCATTCTCAGCGCCATTCTTTTGAACCTCCACACTTTTGCCATTTTATTACTTTTGCTCGACCGTCGAGACACGGTGGTGAGCGGCTCTCAGGGAAAGGAAAGAAAAGTAAGGCGTCCTCCTGGGACACAACAAGGATGCCCTGCAAATTGCCACATCTTTTGGATCCTCGTAAGATGTGCTGCCGTTGCACCTGTAGCTTTCGCTTATTGCTTCTTTACGTTGCCCGGTGTGTTTTGCGTAGTCTCTTTGCGCTCCTGAATTTTACTGCATTCACTTTCAGAAGCGAGGGACTAGTTCTCGTTTCTCTACTTTTGTGGAACCGACTGTGTCATTCTGTGTCATTGCATTACGTAAACATGACATTACAAATAAATCACAGCTGCTCTTACTTTTAGCCTCTTTCCTTTGTAACTTAGACGACTTTCTTACCTGCAATATCTATGAAGAATTGCTGCTTTTTTAGCTCTCTCTTTGTCTCCACGCACAAACATATTGCTTTTTGCAAAGGCGCTGTGCTTCTCCAGGTATTATGGGCACTATTTTTAACATGAAACACTTCATTTTGTTTACTTGTTTTGCATTGTTCGATACGCTTCGCCTAAAGAATGAAGCTTAAGCAACTAGCAGTGGTACCGAATAGATGCCTAAAAGGTACGATTGTTTTCCATAGGCGAGACAATGATAACTACGATAGCGGTAGCTTGAATACGACGCTGTCACTGCAATGGCGAAGGTGACAAATCCACGACGATGACTGCGATATGACAAAGTGTTATACCGCAAACTAGGATTTAGCTTTTTTTTTCGGAGACTTGGTGCAGCCCCGTATCCCTTGAATAAAATAAATAGTGAGGTTAAATGTCCAGAAGCATGAAACACCTGAGCTATGAGAGAGGCCGCAAGGGAGCACTTTGGGTTATTTTTCAACCAACTGGCGCCAATACCTAAATCCACTAGGGTTTTGCATTCCAACCATATTGGAGTGCTGCCCCCACGGTTGGAAATCGAAACCATGAGCTCACCCACAGCAGTACAATATTCATAACAACTGAGTGATCACCGTGGGAAAGATAAGTTTGGAGCAAGGATGTTGCACTGGGGGCTGAACTTACTACCCCCATATATTTAAGTGTTCATGTCATTCGTCTTTTCTAAAGCTTCGTGAAAAGCTTTCCCTGCCATTGACGGTGTAGCTGGCCCTATTTGATATATTGCTGCAGGAAACAAACCTAAATTTTCTGCAAATTTATGATGAAGCCGTCGGTTTCGCGCATACACGCTCACAAGCCTCCAATCGAACCTTATTGGGGATGATGTTACAGTCTAATTTCGCAGAAACAGAAAACGCAGCAGCCGCAGAACCTTCCACTGCTGGATAAAGTGAGCATGAGGCAACACGTACACGTTGACAAGCTTCGCAAGCACCAGCTCAGAAATCTTGAAATCGCCGCAATTCGCGCAGCCTTCATCATCCGTTTGTTGTGATTTCTTTGAGAGTTTGAAGTCTTTTAATCCCATTGTGTTCTCACATTTAAAAATAGTTGACTTATTTTTTGGGGCATTATATTATAGACGTGAGGGGAAGCACCCTGTGGTGATTGCCCCTCTGATTTCACCTTTGGTAAAGATCTCTTAGTAGACCTCATGGGTTAAACCACACGAGAACTAAAAAAAAATTTGGGTTAGCTTGCACTAGTGGTGCAAGGCTAAGACACAGCGGAGATGATTGCTGCCTAGCTGGTCCTGGCTATACGAAGTGATGCTAAGTTATACGAAGTAATGCCAAGTGATGCTAAGCTATAGGAAGTAATGCCAAAAGTCTTATGTTTTGATGCAAATCGATGCAAGGCAAATGTGAAGTCGCACCGCGACAGTAATCACACAGTCGTGTCGAAGCCACAGCCACACTTTAATATGTCCAAGCTAGCAGTAGAACTTGCCGTCGTCGTTTTGCAGTGGCTTCTTCGGATAACCGTGCTGGGTCCAATCGGCGTCGACGCTGGCAGTCTCGCTTAGCAGCGCGCCGCGATTCTTTGTAAATGGCTTCTTCCTCGGCAGTGCGAACCTTCCTTGGTCTTCCCATGTCTACGTCTGGCACACCGTCGTCGCGCACCAGCTTTCATACGGAACGAAGGAGCGTATGTACAGTTGGCCGTGACGTCACCTCTGACTTGCGGCGCATGCGCAGTAGTGAGTGCGCAGCTGGTGGCGAAGTCGTAGGGGATGTGGGGCGAAAGCTATGCACAGTGTACGGGCGGCGAGCGCAGAAGCGCCGGGATGATGTCACGGCGCATGCGCAGTAGCGCTCAGCTGGTGGGTAGGGCGAAGCGAGCGTGCAATTGCGCCAGTGGTTACTAGGCAACGCGAGGTGACGTCATCGCTCCGCGGAGTTCTTTCTGTCTCCGACATACAGATTATGCTCGGCACAAACAGCTCCGCTGTTAAAACGTCCTTCGCACATAAGTGGTGTCCACTGCCGCTATTATCGTCACTGAGAAAAACCCTGCTTTAGGACCTCTTCTTACAGTTGAGAGCGAAGAAGCAAGTGTGCATGCTGTAGTGCGACGATTTATTAGATGGCAATGACGTCTCACACAATCGGGATAGTCCACGATCACTGATCGCGTGCATAGCGGCAGATACAAGAGCGCTTCTTCTTCCTCTTCTTCACTACAATGGCCCCCGGGAGAGAAGAATAGCCATCCTTATTTGAGGCAGAAATATCGCCACTAATTGGTGCGGCCACCGGTGTTTAGGCCTGATGAGCTTCCGTTAACCTTGCCGCTCACTTTTTTGCCATAGAAGCTTCCGCGCCTTCTAGCAACTTCGAAACACGCAATTACACAAATCCATGGCTTCTCATTGTAGAAATTGAAGTCTACAAATGCAAAATTTTCATTCTGAGTACTTTATTTGCTGCACGCTGTCTGCCACAAGTAGCACGAAACGCACTACTGCGGAGAGGTGAGGAACTATGCTCATCTCCAAGCCGACATATTCTGCGATAGTTAGCGCCTTCCTAATTATTGGAATGTATATACGCTCCAAGCTTTGGAAAACAGTCATTCAAACGTATGTCGTACATTCGGCCGGATTACTTCATTTATCTTCTGATTCATCTAACTATAATGTACGCTCGTATTGACTAGCCCAAAATCCTTTGCCAGCAATTAAACGATGATCTGAATTGATTGAGTATTTGATTCACAAGGATGTAACTCACGCATGCATGATGCATATCTTTGTCGCACGTTGGATTAAACGATCTCTTCATGTTATATCTACATATAATACTATGCAACCTTATGGCTAAGTTCGGCTTCTTAGAAAAAGTTAACATCGTGCAAATCGACTGTGTGAGGCCCACCCGCCACACTGTTGAAGCAGAACCCCCGAAGTGGTTGCTGTGTGGAAATCGAGTGCATTTCGGCTGTCTCGGGAAGAGTTATCGCCACTACACAAGAATCCATTAGGTCTAATGGGAGGTCACTGGTAAACGCTACCGTTAAATTGCCCTCAACTCCCTGCGCAGTTTCCTAATTGTTGCAAGCCACACAGAGCCTCTGGCTCGAGTAGTTGACCTGTATGCCGCGGCTATGCTTTGGCGACGATACGATTCAACACAACTAGGAAACCAGACGTCATCATAGCGCAGCTAATGACTGCAGGTTGTCTGGAGGTGTTCCGCAGTACGTTGAGATCCATGGTTCTGGGAATGAATTAACCTGTTCGAGTAAAATGAGTGAACCCAAAATTACCGCAGATCTAACGCCCTCGTTAAATAAACGTTAAGCAAAGCTCTTTTGAAATGTTGCCCTTGTAATCTTTGCAAAGAGACACAGGATGCGTGCAAATTATAAATGCTATAATAATAAATAAATGCTATATATCTTAATTTTATGCGTATAATCGGCCAAATTTTAATCTACTGCACCATGTTATACACCGCAATATTTGTGTTTATGCACTACGCCATCACCAATTGATGCCGAAACGTTAAAGAGAGTTCCTGCGGACGCGAAATCTAAGATGTGGACACTGATATGTCCCGAGTATAAAGACGATCTTGGATGTTCGGCGAAGGAAGAATGGCGATGAGAGATGTAAATGGAGTAAAGCGGCGAAACATATCTGAACACGTACAGTCAACCACAAAAGTTTTCGGACCACGCGAGCGCGTGCCAGACTGCCTATCCGCGCCACCTAGCGGTACGCCACCTAGCGGCGACAGGGGCGCTCTCCCGGATATGAGCCCTCTTGGTACTCGCCTGCCTGTTAATTTTTTATTCCCGTGCATGACATTGTTAGTTCGTTGTGTTGACGCAGAGCGCTGTCTGCGATAAGACCGCCACATATCTGGCTTGATAGCAGTATCGGAGCAATCACTGCAACCTTTGTCGACTGGTGTGCCAGTGGGTAGATAAGTTTCACGAAGCGCTGCGACGATTTTTTTACGCGACGTTTACTGGCGCACTTTGGTTGGCAGCATCTTGGTCCAATGAGTGTTGCTGCTTCTGCGTCTTGAGAGAAAGGGTAGGGAGGTGTTTCACTGTCATCAAAAATAAAGAAAAAGCGGATGCATAGAAAATTTTCTTTCACACATAGGCGCATCTTCGCATCAGTCGCTGAAAACGTAGTAGACTTGCTTCAGGCCACGTGGTGATTGCCTATTTGGAAAGATGCCGCTGCGTGTTCCACTTGACGAAAGAAGGCACATTGTGCGTTTATTTATAGAGGGAATACCTCTGCGCGAAATCTGCCGCCGAACCAACAGGAGCCGGACTGCCGTGAATAGGATTATTCAAGCTTTCCGCGACGATGACAGATTCACAGATATGGAGCGCAGTGGGCGTCCAAGGGCCACGACTGAGGAAGAGGACCGCCTGATTACGGCCGCCATCGTGGCTGATCCTTTTCAATGTGCAGAGGATATCCGAGAAGCGCTCTCGCTCACGGTATCGTCTGAGACTGTAAGAAGAAGGCTGAGTGAGCTTGGCCTGCAGTCTTTCGTAGCAGCACAGAAGCCCTGCCTCTCAGACAGCCAGCTACAAGAACGACTCATGTTCGCTACAGCAATGAAAGATTGGACAACAGAGAAATGGGGCGATGTCATCTTTAGCGACGAGTCAACTTTTTCCACGCGCTGGGACCAACGAAAGCGGGTTTGGCGTCCACTAAACTGCAGGTGTTTACAGTGTATTGGCAGTTAATTCACGAAGCTAATTCTGCATCACAACATGTTTCACGTAAAATGAGCTTTTGGACATTACGAGATTTTTTTGTAGTGGTATTATGTTGAAAACATTAACGATTGTTTCATAGTACTACTTACTCTGAAGCTAATTAAAAGCTGCCAGTGGGTCTTTCAGTACTATCTAATGATGTTTGCACGTTTTCTATTGCAACTCTATAACAGCATTATAAAGTTCATACGCAAGAGGAATCACAACATTTTTAGACGCGCCGCTGGAACCCAATTGTATGCTATTTCTTGCAGATATCTGCCTAATTACACACAGAGTGTTCTATCCAGTGGACGGTGTTCCGTGAGCGTGTGGGGAGCAATCAGCAAAGATGGCCTTGGTCCCATTGTGCGTCTGGAAGGGCCCTTCACTGCGTCACGGTACTGCGACGTCATCACTAGACACCTCGTTCCGTATGCGCTGGACGGTCCCTTCAGCGACGGCTGCTATTTTTTTCAACACGACCGCAGCCCGATCCATAAAGCACGTATCGTCCAGTCATTGCTAGAAGAACATGCTGTTTGCCAGCTTGAGTGGCCTCCATGTGGCGCCGACTTGAAACCCATAGAAAATGTCTGGGGCATGTTGAAGAAACGGCTGTCCACACGAGCCAACCGCGGCCGCACGGCCGATACGCTGTGGCAAGCGATCGCACAAGAATGGGAAAGCCTGCGCGGTCGTCCGGAGATTACTGAATCTTTGTACGAGTCGATGCCCACACGCATCAATAAGGTGCTAGAAAACGGCGGACATTTCACTTCCTACTAGATCATTGAGAGACCTATGTTTCATGACACTTCTGTAAATGTCTTGTGAATAAATTCATCCCCTTCAGACACGAATTATGATGCACTGTCTGCAAATGCGTCAAATGCGCATGGCATCATTTCAAGACGCTCACTATTACATTCCAAGAAAGAAGACGAAGCAATGTGCTGTTTTGTGCGAGTTTCAGTAAAAAAATTAATTAGCGCATAACTTATTATGTAATTATTCTGAAGTCCGTCAGCTTCAATGCTTTCATAAAAAGAATCAACTATTAGGCACGAAACGCATGCACACTTGCTTTTTCGGTTGTATTCGTGTCGACCGGAGAAAAAAAAATACTCTTGACGTTGGTCTTGGAACGCGGCACGTCGAACGATTGTCTAACATGGTAGTGTCTCCAGCAAAGTGATCATCTGCAGCAATACGCAGGACAATGAAGTTAACTGACCGCTAGTTGTCCCATCAGGAAGCGGACACGAATGTGCACACTGAGTTTTAGGTCATTTGAAGAAACACGTGGCGTGGGACGCGCCTCCGAAGTTCGAGTCCCCAAACGAGGACGCCGTGTCGCAAAGGGTTATAAAAAGAGTCATCGCACCCGAATATTTCTTATTTTTCTAAATGTAACCACTATAGCAGCGCGGTGGGTCGGGCTTTGCGCAGCAAAACCTGGGCGCAGGCGATCAAATCCCGGCCGCTACTGTCACTTAGCGATGGGGGAGGAACGGAAAAATTCTGCCTACTGACTAAGCATCTGTGTCCCATGGCTGCCTCACCGCTCACTCACGCACTCACGAAAAAAAAAAAACAGCGTGGCTACGAGAAAATACAACTGATAACAGCCGAAGAATACGCTGTCTGATTACTTGTACTGATATTCTGTTCTCAAAATATAAGCAAGTAGCCCTGGCTAACAAAGAGCGCGTCACGTTGAAAGAGATAGGTAGAAAATATTTGCGCACAGTGCGAAAATAGACAGGCCATATATTTAAGGAAGGATGCGTCTTCAACGTAGCGCTGCTGTCGATCGCTGGTGACGTAGCGGAAGTGTCGCGAAGAGGCTCTTGGCCACGCGCTCGCCTGGTCCGCAAACTTTTGTGGTTGACTGTACATCTTAGGCTTCCACACCCCTTGTGTTGCAGTGGCACGTACAACGCGTGTTTTATAAATCTGAATAAAAAATAAAATAATAGGGCACACTCAATTTGAAAAATTTTTTAAATATGAAAAAACTGAAACGAAGCCATTGAAAAGGATGCACAATTTCATCAAAAAGTGTGCGCACGTATTAGAGGTACGTATGAGTAGATACGTGCGTGTGCGTGTGTGACGGGGAAGTTCTTCTTTAATGTTACGCTGGAACACATCCCAAAGGAAAACAGCATTCCAGTATTCAAGAAACATGCGCGCTCAATCGTCACAGCCTTCTTGCGTATTTTATAATGTACAGTCTACTTTTGTAGGAGCCACAGACGTGGTAGGCAACACCAACAAGAACAACCCTAAAGTACGGAAAATTGCTTTCTCAACCAGCAAAGGCTTCACGGCTAACGTCCCCCTATGCAAATTAAATAAGAAAGTCTTAACTCCTGCGATGATCCTGGCTTCAATCGCACGTATAGCACGTTCAATTATATCGTGCCAACGCCAACTTGCTCTTTCACATGATCGGCGCTTGTGTCACATTGTGTAGTATACGGGTGCGCGTGAGCCTATGCACGCGCACTTGAGCGAAGGCACTGCGTTTGGTCAAGTTGTAACGTGGATGATGTGGTTTGGGTGAGTGCCTTTCGTATGGCCTTGCACGGACATTGCAATAACAGAGAAACTAACACAGGTTTCCGTACTCTTTATGCATTGAAGCAAAGCTTTGCCGCAAGTAGATTCGAACAAAGTGAGTTGGATCTGCCGGGTTTTTTTTAAAGAAAGGAGTAGCCTGAATAACAATAATCAATCAGGCCGTTCTGTATCAAGGAGTACTCCAACAAGAGGGAGAGATATCTCTGAGGCTACATCACATGTACAGGATTTATGTAGTGATATAGCGTTTCGACTACGCAGAACAGAGGTGTGCTCATTTGCACTGCTCTTTCGGTCACCGGCGCAGTGATTATAGAAGGACGGTGCTAAATATATATATATATATATATATATATATATATATATATATATATATATATATATATATAGCTACCCCGCACCTCCACCAAAAAGATGTTACGGGGAGTATTTAATTACCAGTAAACGGCTAGCGCTTGTCTAGTCAAGACTGCACAGAGCGCACAGGTTCCAGCAGGTTTCAGTCTGACAGAATAGCCTCTGACCCAGCCCCACTACAACGTCTTTGTCTTTGCCATGGCTCGTGACAATATATATATATATATATATATATATATCCGCAACCACAACCTCGTAGATCCAGACGAAACGTCCGACCAACGGACGTAAAACCATGGCCGGTTAGGCAAAGAATGATTGGCTTTAAAGGCCAACTGCGACAAAATTTTGGACCAGGCAAAAAATCATAGTTGGAGATTGTGAAGATGTACAGGAGCCTCAGTGCACAACTTGGATTCGGAATATGAATATAAGCGTCACGAAAAGCTCGCAAAATACACGTTTTTGATACCGAAACTGAAACAAACAAACAAAAACAAAACACCACCAGTACTGCTCGACGGAAGTGGCGCATGAGCCAGAACTATTGTATATTGGAATAGGGCAGTGTGTCGTGCGGCGGCGAAAACGTGGCTCTTTTTGAGATGACGGCCTGGAGTTCTGGAGCATTCCGGTCTACTGCAGCTTCATCTGACGCTGCAGCCTGGTTGTCATTCCTGGCAAGCGCAGCCAGAAGGCTGCAACACAGGGTCTCCGGGATTCCCAATTACGGTTGTGACGAAGCCCATGTATGTCTGGGCCCAGCGCACCGATTGCTTGTTGTGGTTTCCCTTGCCGTGTTCGCACATTTTTTTTTTATGTGCATGGCAAGCGCTGGGTTCACTAAACGTTTTTGATTTCGCATTTGTTTGTGTAACGTGGTTCCTGCACAACGATTAAAACAACTCCAGGTTTCTTCAGATCGGGCACATTGGCTGTATTCTTGCCCTTTTGCGGAGCGAAATTTGCAAGCAACGATGGAAACATTCGGCAGCAGAGCGTTATTGTGTTTAAAGCGAAGCCTTCTTTGCCTCTTTTCTTGACTTTTCCGCTGCTGCTGCTGCTGTTGCTGTCTCCTACTCCCCGTTTGGCGGGGGGAGGGGGGGATTGTTGAGTACGTGGTAGCGACGCGGGAGAGACGTCTGTGAGCCCTTGCCATCGAGAATTTCGTAGGCGTCACCACAATCCCCCTGGAGCTCTCTTGTCGTAGTCACAATGCACTATGGAACTCCCTGGCCATTGACAAAATGCCCTCTGGGCGCGCGTGATTACGCATTAGCCCCCGCAAAAGCATTGTAAAGTCTACAGCACTTACTTTTGTACTCACATGCAACAGCCAGGACAGGACGTAGCATGCTAGAAAGAGGAGAGAGAGAATGCGTAAAGCCAACACCATAGAGAAAGGAGTTGAATTTCTTTCTCTATGCCAACACCATGAGGAAACAGGTGAACAATAGCCACTCTTCGCTATAGTGGCAACTTGCACACATGGGATGAGTGTGGAAGAACGGAAAGTGACCGTAACAAAGCATGCATATATTTTGGGTATCTTCACTAAAGATATGCTACTACTAGACGTGGCACCCTGTACGGACAAACTGTAAATAATTTAATTCAAGGTATGATACGGCACGTTTCCACTATTTCTAAAAAAAATGTGGTTGATCCCTCTTTCATGGGAATTGGTAGAACACGAAAGTAAAACGTGTCTTCACAGAAGCTTTTGCATGTTTGCTTCATGAACTCACGGTCCGCTCCAGCGAAAGGCGCCCGACTTGCTGGACGGCGACCGTGTTGCATGTTTGCTTCGCGCGCGGTGTCCTGCTGGCGAGCGGCGTTAAAACGCGCCAGGCGTCTCAACGCGCTGACTTGGCCGCGATAAATTGATAAGGACGTTCTAAGCCGCACGTCGGTGCATGCGTTCGTAGCGTAATCATTCTGCTCCCGGTCACCGACGCGTGCGGACGCAGGATGGTTGGCTCCGAGCGAGCTGCGACAGCGGTCGTCAACGGCCGTGGTAGCCCGTCGTCTTCCGTGCCCAAGGACTACAGGATTATTCTGCCCAACGTTTCATCAGGTGAAGCTATGAAGCGTGCAGTCATGCTGCACTGCCACATCTCAGGTAGTCCATATCGCATCGAAGACTTTCGAAAGACCTTACAAGACGCCGGCGTTATCAAGGACGTTGCTGTAATAGGTGCCTACCAGATGTCCCACGTCTAGCTCGTTAACCTGCGGACGGATGTAGCGAAAAAGTAGCTTATAGAAGCAGGAAGGTTGGTCGTCAAGGATCGTCTTTGCATCGTCATCGACCCCAACAGGCAAGAGGTGCGTCTTAAGTTGCATTGGGTGGCTTTGGATGTCACGAGCGATAACATTCGGAGGGCAATCAGTGAATACGGCTAAGTGAAGGAAGTGACCAATGACAGGTGGAAAGCGGAGGGCTTCGAATGTGCTGACTCTCTGACAAAGTTTGTGCGATCGTTTTTGAGAGAGGGTGTCGCACTGGACAACATACCGCACCAGATGCGCCTGGGCAGCGGTACAGTGCTCATTGTGGCGCCAGGACGAGCCCCTCTTTGCCTTCGTTGCAAGCACACGGGTCATATACGGCGTGATTGCAGGGTACCGAAGTGCGCCGAATGTCATGCGTTTGGCCATGGACAGGAGGCATGTACTCGCAGCTACGCCAAAGCTGTGGGCAGATCTACGGTTGTAGACCAAAGCGAGCTTGTCATGGACGAGGAAGAGGCAGAGCAAGCTGCGGCACCTGCGACAGCTGACAAGAGCGGAGCCGATCAGGGAGCTGACAAGGAAGTCCGCGTCTCGGGACGGTAGACGCCGGCCACGACGGTGTCCAGCGTCGGTGAGCACCAAGAGACTGGTACATCGAACGCGGTTGGCGTTGGTCCGGTGCTCCAGGATGAGGGCCCCACGGGAGAGTCCTCGGACGCGACCAGCGTCTCTCAAACGCAGCAGGCAGCAAGCATAAAGCCAGCGGTCGACGAAAGTGCTGTGGGAAATATGGACGCGGAGACAACCCCGGCAAAGCGTCGCCATGACGACGTGAGTGCGGTGTCGCAGGAGCAGCGTCTGAGACAGGTCGAAGCTTCCCTGGAAGCGAATGGGGTGAAGAAGAAACCTCGCAGCGCCGTTCGGACGTGCGCGTCGTCCCTGACAAGGGCGGCAAAGAGGTGAGACGCCACTATGGCGACTGCACAAAGCGTCGAGATGGGAAATGAGGGCGTCTTGCCGGCGGTCTCGTCCGGCAGAAAAATTGTGTCGTTGGAAAGGTCCCTGCGCGTAGGAACAATTAATGTTCGAGGATTAGCGACTAAAAAAAGGCAAAATCAGTTGCATGGAACAAGAATTGGACATAATCGCAGTGCAGGAAACTAAAGTTCAAGGCGAGGACCAGACCGACGGCATGTTACGCCCGTTCTCGGCGCATTATAGTGTGTGCGTCAGTCATGCGGTGGGGACGTCAGGAGGGTGTGTATTATTGGTGCGTAGTTGCTTAATGATTGTTATACAGTCTGTTATAAGCTGTCCATCGGGCCGCTTTGTAGTTTGTGACTTTGTTTTTGCCGGCAATGAATGGCGTGTGTTTTGTTTGTATGCTCCAACTGACGTTGCACAGCGTCTAGATTATTTCGGCCGCATTAGTGAGTATTGTAACACTGATCGTATACTGATCCTTCTCGGCGATTTTAATTGTGTATGCTCAGCACGAGACAAAACGAGTACTACGCCGCACCGTGAGACTAGCACGATAAAGTTAATGGATATCATCAACGATTTTGCTCTGGAAGATGTGGGAGAATGTATTACCAGTGGGCATAATGTCCAATTCACGCATTTTCAAGGTTCTAGTCACGCACGCTTAGATCGTGCATATGTGTCACTGGATATTGTGCCTCTGTGTAAGGATTATTGCGTAACACCCCTCTCCTTCACTGACCATTGCCTCGTGATGTTTAGCATTTGCAGCAAAAAAGAAAGAACGGGAAAATTTAATTAACTGGGATTCATGGAAAATTAATAATAAACTACTTGATGACGATGTTTTCAAAACTTTAGTACATGAGGGCATACAAGAACTGTACCGTGACAGTAATTCAGAAGCTGGGCCGAAATGGGGAACATTTAATCAAAAAATTTAAATGCAAGCTGTAGAAAGAAGCAGCATACTTAAACATGAAGAACGAATTCACGAGAGACTGTTACGTTCAAACTTGCAAGCTCTTCTCAAAGAAGAGTGTCTAACGCCTGGAACCTTTAAGGGAGATATCCGGATGGTGAAAGAAAAAATTGAGTTGTTAGACATGGAAAGATTTCGGGGTGCAATTATAAGAGCGAGAGCAGAGAAAACAGTAATGGCCGAAAGGCCTACAAAGCGCGCACTAGGGACGGAAAAAAGTTACGCGCAACGTAATATAATTGCAGAAATAGCATACAATGGTGCCTTTACAAGTGCTAAAGACGAGATTGAGAAAGCCCTTTACGAGTATTAGTGCTGTGTTTTCTTTGGGTACGGTAGATATCGACCACTTCAAAAGTGAATTTTTGGCGTTCATGCCACAATTAGATGACGAAACAAAGTATAGATTGCAACTTTCAATCTCGGTAGGAGAGGTAGAGAAAGCAATCGAAGACCTAAATCCCGGGAAGTCCCCTGGTCCTGAAGGCCTAAGTGCGGCTTTGTATAAGACCTTCACGCGAGAAATATCTCCGATATTGGGGTGCTTATTCAATGAGGCCTTTGAGTTTCAATCTCTGCCTCCTTCATTTCTCACTTCCCATACCATTTTTATTCCGAAAACGAACGATTCTATTAAACTTCGGCAGGTATCAGCCTATCGCCCTATCAGTCTGACAAATGTTGATTACAAAATTTTTATGAAAATAGTGGCTAGTAGGTTGCAAAGCGTAATAAAAGAAATAGTGGGCCCGCATCAAACATGTGGAATAAAGGGCAGAAAGAAGCATCTTTACCAACAATCACAAAGCGAGGTATGTATTAGTGTGTTGTGACGTCATGAAGGGTGCAGTTGCGATGCTCCAGATTGATTTTGAGAAGGCTTTTGACCGCGTGCCACATGACTTACTTATAACTGTCTTAGAACATGCAAATGTTCGCACAGTAATAACTGAAGCTGTTCGTATGGCGTACAGTGGTTGTAGTACTAGGCTCATTGTTAACAAAGAAGTTGGAAATCTCATCCAAGTGCGTCGCTCAGTTCGCCAAGGTTGTCCTATTTCCCCTCTCCTTTTTTTGCATGTTTATTGAAAGCTTTTGCCTAAGTATTATAAACCGCAGTACAATTAGTGGCTTCAGGCTCCATGCATCTGAAGTACGCGTTCTGGCCTATGCAGACGATATAGGTGTTTTTTGTTCAAATTTCGAAAGTATAGCGGAGGTTATTACCATTGTAAAATGTTTTATTGCGATAGCAATTATATGGACACTCAAAAGCAGATTTCTGCCGTCGCCGTCGCCGTCGCCGTCGCCGTGAGGTTCCGTATGACGTCATTTGGAGAAGAAATCGTCGCCGCGCGCCGAACGCTGTATGTGCGAGTGAAAGGGCGCGAGGGGCGCGTCTTTCACGGGGAGTGAACGCACGGCGGAGAACAAACGCGCGTTCTGCGCCGTGCTCGCTTAAGGGCTGCAGAAGTAGGCGTCTCTGTTCTCCTTCACAATCACCATGTATGTAGAGCAAACGCGCCTTCTTCCGACGAGCGAGAGGCCGTGGGGGAGGGAGAGGGAAGGGAGGCGACGTTTAGCTGTGGCACGCAGTGCCTATTTATATCAGAGGCTCCGGCAACAACGCCGCACGCATTTTGAGCGAACGCGGGCAAAACGCCGATGGCGTCGACAACAGTTCTGCGTGTTGCCGATGCTGCTGCATGTCCCAGTTTATACAGCTGATAAAGCTAATATCATTACTCCGTATAGCTCTCTACAAGTTTGCTATCGCAATTGATGCTTCGCCTTTCAGGTGAAACTGCGACAACTTTTTTGTCAGGTAAGCGGCAGTGCAGTCAATTGGGGAAAATGTATTGGTTTTTGGCATGGCGATTGGGATCTCACGCCACAGTTTTTCCTAAATGTGCAGTGGGTAACAACCCCGGTGAAGTATTATGGCGTACCCTTAGAAAATTACACCGACAGTGATCCCTATTGGAGGAGACAGACAGAAGAAATCCGAGAAAAAGCCGCAAAATGGAAGGGCAGAGATTTATCAATCTTTGCTCGTGCAACGGTTTGCAATTTGTTTTTCATTAGTAAATTGTGGTATGTGTTACAAGTGCTCTACTGTTATCGAGTGAATGTGCAAAGACTTCATCGAGTTTTTGCCGTGTTTATATGGGGATCGACATGGGAACGAACAAGTCGGACGAACCTTTTTCGGCGTGTTCGTGATGGGGGCTTAAGCTTGTCGCATTTATTTCTGAGACAGCTTGTAAATCGTTTTTTGTACCTTCGAGATGTTCGGGATCCTTTCCTGCGCACAGTTTGCCAAGTACGACTGGTCAGTGCTTTGCCCAACTTTGTCATCTCTTCCAATAAAATGGAAGGTCGACTACAGGGTTACCTTAAAGAGGTTGTTGAGTCGTGCCGCTTCCTAGAGACCCGTTTCTCGATTGAATATTTAAGCGCAGTGTCTCGTAAAAAATTGTATAATGATTTATGTGATATTGTTCTCCCAATTCCATTGTACCGGACTCATTTCTCGGGAGGAAAGTGGCGCAAGGTGCTGAAACGTGTAAAAAACATGCCTATGCGTCCTGGGGTGAAAACCTTCTTCTTTAAATTACATGCAGGCGTTTTGCCAGTTAAGACTTCGCTTTATGATAAGTGATTCTTCGTTCCGTGGGGTTACCACTGTTTCTTGTGCCGGAAACCTGAAACGATTGAACACGTGTTCCTGGAATGCTGGGATGGCGTGTTCTTCTGGGATGTCCTGCAAAGAACCTTAAAGAAGGATTTCCCTTTGGATGCACAGGGAATAAGGTACCTAATGGTTGATAACGGGGATGGTTTTTCATATGATATTAGTATGTTAATGACTCTGCATAGTATTTGGACGTCACGCATGGCTGTTCGCCATGCAGACGTTGATGCTCGCCCTGCAATAGAGCACTTTCGCGAGTCTCTCATTTCATTTCTCGAAATGGAAAAAGTGAAAAAGGTGTGTACCCGATTGGATGCCCCGTATGGAAGGCTTGTTACACATGAAACAGTTCTAAAATTATGAATTTGTCACTACGTGGTTGACTGTTATACCAATGCAATAAAGTAAGAAAAAAGCGTTCGTAGCGTAATGGTTTCAATGTCGGTCTTCTGTACTATAGAGGTCTGGTGTTCGAATCCTGCCATGGGGCACTTTTACTTATGTGTATTTTATTATTTATTACACAGTACTTTGTTGAAAATGACGAGTTTACAAAGTCACGAAGCTCTGTGGCTACACCGCATTGGAGCCTCCGCTGCGCTTTGACTACAGAAGCGCTCCCTGTCGGCGCTCGTTAGTGTCACGATGCAGTACTTCGCTTCACCGCTCCTCGATGGCGGCACGTCACACCCGTTACAACCATCGCAGGAAGTCATTCGTGAAATCCGGCAGAACCCCCCCCCCCCCCCTTCGTGGTAAAATAAACACCCTGCAAGTTCGTAGATGCGGACAACTGACGTAGGGCTTGCAGACACAAAGCCGCACTAAAGCACCGCAGTGTCAAGGAGACAATACGCCAATGGCTGTACTTTGATAATCAACACTTTAGCCATGATGCGATGCGACCGTGTCAGGGAATGACAGTGCTAGCTTTCTCACTGGCTACGAACCACGCCTTGAGCAAACACGTCTCACTGTGTGTTCTGTGTACTGCATCAACAAACACAAGTGGCGCACGCAAGGTAACATTTAACAATACATCACCACTGTCGTTTGCCTTCAACATCACCGCCAAATATCGTCAATGAACGCAAACAGCACAGAAAGCTTCGCTTGCATCGATCCCCACATTGCGTGGGATCTGCACATTTTTTTTCAGTGACACCTGGTTTCCGCTTTTCTGGCTGATACAGCGTGAAAGGAATCCAGTGCAACCCACCTGGCACAGTGTAGGTGCTCTTCCGGGTTGTCTCATTCTCGTGTGTTTCGAACTACTTTGATAACAAATAAAAATAGGAGTGCTTACCGAACGGAATGAGCAGACAAGAGTTTGTCTTCTGCAACGGAAACACTGAGCAGACGATTAGGAACATTGCGACTGCATCACCTGTGATTGGAAATGTGCAAGCTTAGACGACGTTATTACTGTATTACAAAAGTTTGTATTACTTGGTTTTGCAGAATATATTTATTTGAATCGTGTTCTTAGAACGTGTTAGTCTATAAACGCAGAAATTTTCGCACAGCATATTTAAATTTCGCGCACTAGGCTCACCAGTTCATCGGCATCATCGCAAAAGCGACAATAGTTCTCCTATTAATTTGTTATATCGACGACGAAATGCCCCATTCCTGCACACCATACCAGAACATTGAGAACCAATGCGACTCCTTGGCATGATCCCCGTGATAAGGCGGCGCCCATGGCTGCCCGCGGTTCGCTAAAGGATCTCGGAGGTGGCGTGTTGGGACTTACGTCATAGCGACAACAAACAGGTGCGCACGTCGTACTGTTCAATTGCGGCTAACCAGAAAATTATGCCATGGCCCGCTCTGTGGTTCGACAACGTTGCTTTAGGGGTACAATGTACGATTCATTCATGCCAAACTAAGCCAAAGTGAAATTTATTTGCAGTTGGCCTTTGAGCCTACACAGTCTCATAGGAGGAGACTGGAGAATAATGGAAAGGGTGTGAGAATCGAAAGGATGAAACGAAAGAAGGGAGGACGGAACGCACCTGTCTTGGGGCCACGTTAGGTTGCCCACAAGAGCTACGAATCGCTCACTGAAACCAGTCTAATTCGGGAATTCTAGCAATGTCCCTGTTGCTTTGTGGCCCTGTGACGCTGGAGTGCCATAGCAATGTATAGTGACCGCTGTTGCGGAGCTAGGCTAACTAGAAACCGCGCCAGTACGAAGATCTTCGGCCATTCTAATAAGAGACTACTCAATTATGCGTGAAATAGCGAAAGCGAAGTACAATGGACCCATTGGGTTTTCTTTCGTAGTTGACGAAGCTCGCTTTTTATGACTCACCCTAAAGCTCATAACCACAGAAAGCCAACAGACAATGAAGCAAAGGAAAACGCAGGGGAAATAAACGGTGAGTTTTAAGAAATCTAGAAATAATAACTTCCACGCAAATGAGAGCAGATGATAAGGGAACATTCCGCCGGTGAGAGCCGAACCCAAATCTGCCACATTACGCGTGCGATGCTCTACCCTTGGCCTACGGCAGCGGCTATTTGTGCGCTCACTTCCTTGGGTATTTATGCATAGCGCGCACGATTAGTTCTGGGGGCGAGTATTAGCCAGCGTTAGTCATAGGTCATGGCAGTAGGTGTGCACCATCTTTTTTAAATGGAGGCATCACGTAGTACGGGAACTTTAAGAGCAGCCAGCCGACCAATAAAACCCTCCTATGCTACCTGAATGCAACAAGGTTGCCAGTGTATAGACACTCACTATGCAATAAATGAGAAGAATGGGTAACCAAAGGGCTCATTTTGTGTTGGTCACAACCATATAAAGCGAACTAAAGATGACGCCAAGTTAATTGTACGTTTGATTCAAACGTAGAAATACTATAGGAAAGGGTAAAATGTTCATGTTGGAAAGTGTATGGTATTTTACACTCCATAGCATAGCCTGACACGTGGAGTTGTTCCGGCGGGAGAATACATAAAAATTGTATTATTCTATGGGAAACAACGACAAAATGGTTGCGAGCAGAAGTAATATTTCGAAGAGATTAATAAAATCATAACACCGCACGAAGTTAAACATTGCATAGACCACTGTTTGTATAAATGTAGACATTGTATTAATTAAGGTAAACAGCACATTGGAGCTGAAAAATAGCGAGTTTTCCAGCATCAGCAAGATTTACAGTAGTATGAAAAAGACTAACAGGGAAAACTACTGGTCGTTTTTTGTACATGGTCTATTAGGTTTTCAAAGTGGGTTCCAAGGGGATAAAAAAATGTTACGCCAAGAAGTAATAACAAGAAAGAATGAGATTAGGAAACTAGTATGCACAGAGCGGAGTAGGCGGACACGGGCCAGTCTCGATTGGTCATGCATGTCCAGATATCTTTGTTTTCATGCAAAAAATAGCTGCTGGTAATTTTCCTAAGCATACATGGAACTCATGCTCAGTTTAAAATATGTATATATTTTCTTTATCAGGAAAAGAAATGAGAAATTCGCCGATGCCTAGCATCACTTTTGTCTACTTTATCTGTTCTTTTCTTGCCTAATCTTGCCTATGTGGGCAATTATTTAACAAAATGACCTTCTTGTATGGGCACCATATTGTCGATCATATTAACGATTGTTGGGAAGTGGGCAGGCGCCACTTGTTTTCTGTTGTTACGCCTGTTAGTTTTCAGCCAAACTATCTGAAATTCAGCAAACTGAGCAATCTTTTCATAGCACTGAAATTATCTACAGAACTTTATTGAGGCCAATAACTCACCAGAATGCTCTAAGCATTGTTGAATCATGCCAACAAAACTGAAATTCAACAAATTGAGGAACATTTTTCCAGCACGGAAGTTATCCACACAGCTTAATGAGGTCTGTAACCCGACGGTCTGCTCTATACATTCTTTTATCATGCCCGTGTCCTGGATATGAACTGCCCTCTACTAAAGTGCTTATAGAACGGCTGTATGTCACTTTGGTGTCATAGAAAATGACTAAGCAGATGGAACCTCTCGACCTGCTCATGACAGTGTCGCCTGCGTCGCTATTTAGATGTCAAGAGCTGATTCAGGAGGAAAACTTCGGCGTGATCTCACCTTGGCGCAATGAAATTCGAATTACTTTACAAACAAGTTACTTTATTCCCTAGGTCTACATTTAAACCACCGCTTTTTGTACGGCTTACCACGACCTTAAGTTAGTCCCATGTGGCCTCTATGGCTTGAAGTAACATTCACAAATGACTATTCTTTCTTTTTTTATGGACATGATACAATGTGTTCGCGACTAAATACCCCTTGGCTCTCGAACAGGTGGAACAATTACATATATAGCATATAGCATATATATAGCAAATAAATATTCAAGAAATTTTTGTAGGAGACAGAGCATAAGCAACACTTAATGCTCGTTATTATCACATAGCAGTCGAAACAACATCACGACATGTCACAATAAAATCTATCAAAGCAACAATGCGAACAACAACAATGTCACATAGCGCTGCAAAATTATACAGGAGCCCTGAGAACAACTCTCCGAGCCACTATTTGCACAGTAATGACATGGAGTTTCGAACGTGAAGTTCGTGGTAGCAAAAGGCACGATTGTGCACCTTCTTTGTAATTGTGCTAGTTTTAGTGCAACAACGCTGCACCACCCTCGACGAGCTGGACATCCGTCCGCTTACGGGAAACAGAATTCTTGGACCTTGTTCCGAGATGACCACATGCCGAGTTGCTCTAAAAGAACGAGAAAGAGTGTGTGTGTGTGTGTGTGTGTGTGTGTGTGTGTGTGTGTGTGTGTGTGTGTGTGTGTGTGTGTGTGTGTGTTTGGTGGGGGGAGGGGGGTAGAGCACTGCACGGGCCGAGTTGGCCACCCAACTCGGGTGGCCAACGTAGGGCTGCCCACCCGAGCCCGATCAAAACTTTTAAGGCGAGACCCGGGCCCGGGCCCGGCCCGGGCCCGGCCCGGGCCTGGAAATAATCTATGTTACCCGCCCGGCCCGGCCCGCCACCCCTTTACCTTAGTCCCGAGCCCGGCCCGAGCCCGGCTCGAAGCCGGCCCAAACCTGGCCCCGAAACCGAAAAATATGTTTTTCAGAGTTCAGACACCCGAGAATAACTCGCTGCACGTTACATGCACCCCACCAGAAAGCCCGAGCCCAGTCCGGGCCCGCGTCAAAAAACCCGAGCCCGGCCCGGGCCCGGGTCAAAAAGCACACACCGTGCCCGAGAAAGCTCGAGCCCGTGCAGTGCTCTAGGGGGGGGGGGGGGGGGGGAGTTTCAAAGAGTCTGGAATCCACAAAAGTAATCGTTGTCAGACTCTCGCTCGTGTAGACAGATTCATTTCATATCCTCTATTACTTTCTCCTCATATATCTATAACCCTATCCCTATTCCCCAGTGCATAGCAGCCAACCTGATCATTCATTCAATAAACGTTTTTCTTTCTTTGTCTCTGGTTGTTGTCTTTTGTTCGATTTTGCCAAAGTTACTCGTAACTGGAGGTAAAAAGGCGACAAATGAATTAGCTATGCACGCAGTAATCTAGAGATGTTTTCTGTTTCCCGCTCGCTTTGACGATCTCTGTGCTTGGTCGCGAAAGCTCATTCAATTTTTGCAGTTACCAGATATCCTGACTTCGCCTTGGTTGCAGATATATGAATTGCGCGCCTTTTTTGGTCACATACATCCCAAACCGTATTTCCTAAATCAAGCACACCAAATCTGTCTTTATATAATAAGGTGTGCTCAGCTACGCCTCCAATTTTGGTTGTTTTTCAAAGCTGGCGAGAGGTCAGGGGCGTATGAAAATGACAGAAATCGCCCCGCTTTAAGTCAATCGATTTAGAAAGCGACATTTAGGATGATTTTAACTTAGGTACCCTAACAAGGACAACATTGCGCAATTAGAATAAAGGAATATGATGTCTGAGGTTAACTTGCCGGGCTGCTGCTAAACATGGGTACATGTGATACGTAAATTTAGACTGCGTGATTCTTATGATGCCTTTCCTTTCTTCACATGTAGTGTACCAATTTCCATGGTCCTTTCCTACCTCTTGCGGTCAATCAAGGGAAACGAGTATAACTATTGAGAATTCAAGTGTACCTTGGGGTTTGGGTTTCTTTAGTATTTAGTAAAGCTTATTCACAAGGAAAAAAGTCCTTTTTTCTGTTATGGCTGCGCAATGCTATGTAAAATCACCACCTGCATTGTTTAATAGACCAGGCAAGCCGAACGTTCCGGGATTACTTTTGAATTTATCAAAATGTTTTTACATTGAAAATGAGGCAGGTAGTGCAGAAACTAGCGTATGTATTAAATGATAAAGTTTAAATTCGGCCCAGCTTTTGTGGCACATATAACCAGGAGCCATGAGCCAGCGCCGAATCACAACGGTGAAGCGCGTGTAAATTTCTTTTTTGAAAGATGAGGAAGGATTTCTTGAATCTAAGGAGTTGATCCACCATCTTGCTGCAAAGGCACGGAATAAGTACGATAAATAATATTAAATAATAGCTATAACTGAAAACATGCCATTAGCATAACTTGTCAATGGGTGAATGTTTAAGCCACTGCTTCGGTTATTGCCGAGCAAGCTTGCTTAAAGTTAAATTATTGAGTCCCTTGGTTGTCAACAATTACAATCTAATTATAATGTGTTTGTTGTCTTTATGGGGCAGTTCGCCACAGGATAATTAAACGCCTCTAGTCCTTCATTTTATGCAGTTATGCGGCAACCTCGGTTTTCATTATAGATATAGTGGCGACAAGATATTGACTCGCAATCTAAACGACCACATTACATCGCACACAACTGAACCAACCTCATATACCAGATTAAGAGCACATCTATCTCAGAAGAGACGCTGCTGGGGCCACGGTCTCTATAATGTTGGCGGACCATTCACTGAAGACGTAATTGGAGCTTTACGGCACTCTCTGGCAGCGCTCGCTTTGACTGCAACGAGTGAAAGACGTTTACAGCTTCGTCCAGGAGAAGAGAGTCCTGGTTTATGGCTGTCTGGTCACCACTGTTAACGACTTGTTAGACAGGTCAAGTTAGCGACGTAAGCTGTAACGGTGTTCAGTTTATTGCTTTATCAAATTTGTATTTGTCTGTCAGTAAGGATGAAGGGTTACGGGTTAGAATGTGCACGTTATTGTCAAGACAGGTTCAGTGTTGCAGCGTTAGGTAAAATCTCAGTTCGAAAACTGAATGCCACAGAATGCACGCGCTCTATGTAAATGTTGCATCGCAGCATGTGCTTGAGACTCCATCTCTGATTACGGACGCTGGTTATTGAATATCGCGGTATAAAAACTTGAAACGCCTTCACGCTTACTTTCATCACGTAATTCCTAATATACCGCTCGAAAAGATTTCAATACCCACAAAGCATTTCCTTATGCGCTTCCTGACGGAGATAGATGCATTTGAATTGGTTCGTTGTGCTTAATATTTTTAACTGTTGCTTTTTCATTGCGCTCTCTACAACGAAATCTTAGGGCTTCATATTGCACCAAGTACAGATGCGGACTAAAGTAATTGGAACATGGGAGCTGTGCCTGAACTGTATTCCAATACGTTCTAGCCTTCTAGCTGCCTCGGCGAGAAAGTAGAAAATGGATCACGCACTTGCTATGAGGGCTTGCCTGCGCGCATGCGTGATTCGATGGCTACCTTCTCTGCCAGAAAGAATAAACATAAAAAGTGCGTGGGATTACACGTCGCATCTAGGATTAAACACAGTTCTATATATACGCACCACCGTTAGCTGTACTGTATTTCATTACGCATTTCACAAATTTCAACGTATGCGATGTACCTGCCAATAAGCTTTTGGTCACTGTTTTTGTTTTTGTCATTACAATTTTGACATCAATTCGCACAGCTACAGTTTCTAGTCTATACAGATATTTCAGAACTGCAGGTGCCAGTGCCACAATTGTAAAACCCGCATGAACATGGGTACAACCGTACAAGACGTCACTTACGCCCACCGAAACTGGCTCACGCTGTATTTTTCTTAAATATATCGCTCTCTACGTTGCGCTGCCATAAACAGCATTCGAAGGCAACCATAGGCAACGAAGGAAGGTAATCCACCTATCTCGCCTTATTTTGGTCGCGAGTTTTTTTTTCTTTATTTCTGTTCTCGGCTTTTGTTTAATACTTTTTGGGCCGGCTTCGTAACACATTACATGACGTTGTGGATCATCTAAGCGTGAGCACATTTCACCGCTCTTACCGAGTTTTCCCTGCTTCCCATGGCACTGGCACCACACCGCACGTCCGCGTCAACTCGTGTTCCTGTAGATACTCAAAAACGCATAAGCAGTTGTTTTTCCTTCCAGGCCGGCGATGTCTTTCAAACTGCACAACGATGATAAATCGCATCGAGAGACACCGTGCTCGCGCAGTCTTGGAGTGGGCTCGAGGCATTGATTACTGCGGCGTCTCGAAGTTGAAACAGCTCTCCGTCACCGTGGTTGTCGGCGAGGAAGACCGAAATTTGGCATAATGACAGGGAACGGATGCTGGCATAAGGAGCGTCGCACTACGCTCCAATTTCAGTGCAGAAATCCGGTGGAGCGCGAAACAGGGAAGACGCCTGCATGGGGAACAAACTTTGTCACGCGTTTTCTTGTGCCTTCCCGCGCTGGAAGCTCCTGCTTTAACGCTGGGTGCATCCATGCTCTTTGCTGTAAAACTCCCCACCCTATGCAGCGCTGAAGGAGAAAAACAGAGTAGTCGACGTCTGCGAGCTGGTCTTGATTTGTTTTTATTATGACGCCGCATTCCTACAAGGAACTGACTTTGCTTCCCGTTTGTACGGAGTGTTTTCCTTGCGAGGGGCGATATTCTTTTTTGGTGTGTGCTATTTTTTTATATCTTTCATATTCTTCTGAAGTTAACGTGACCTGAGTGTTTGTTTTCTTCTGTTCCTGCGTACCTGTTCTGTTACTCTAGTCCCGCGCTATATTTTTTGTCGTTGTTATACTTAGTCTTTGTTGCTTGTGATCTCGCTGTTCCTTTCCGCTTTACTTCACTTCTCCCTAACTTTAACTTCTGCTTCTATGCCCTTCTTTATATAGAGTAGGGAGACGTTGTTCCCATCTCGTTGGCAGTTACTAGACTGCTCCCTGCGTATTTGCCTCTCTGTCGATTGTATATGTGTGTTTTCATATAATAATAATAATAATAATAATAATAATAATAATAATAATAATAATAATAATAATAATAATAATAATAATAATAATAATAATAATAATAATAATGTCACTCGCGAAACAATTATAAAAATTATAATAATATTCAATCAATCATTCCAACAAGCACTCATTTATTTACCGTGCCCAGGAACTCTACTCTACTCTACTCGCGCACGTATAAATTATAAACAAACAAAAACCTGCAGGGCAATATAAGTAAAAAACAATGAATAAAAGGAAGAAGTATGAAAAGAAGAGTGGGCATACAACAAAGAACAAGGCGCAAGGTCTTCTTCCACAAGAAAAGGCAGCAGAAAAGCAGTTGAAAGTGTGTGAAACTACGACGGAACAACGCAAAGCTCCGAAAGGAACAACGAGATCGAGTTACGGTATGAAAACATTTGCCGCGTATCAGCGTGCTTCGCTGCAAATGTCGTCGAAAGACGATAGTCTTCTGCCGGCCGTACTACATGAGTGCTGGTCTGATCCGCGGCCACCCGTGATGCTGTTTTCGTACCATTTCCGTCCTGGCATGAAGGTTTGTTTGAACAGATTTCATTTTACCGCATTATTTCATCAAGCGGCCATTTATGTTTTGCCCTGCCTCAGACAGCGCTTCCTTTATGTTGAATCGGCCGCATCTGGCTGGCATTGATAAAATTGAGGAGGCGCTGCGTGAGACATGGACGCCATCTGGCAATACATCGGGAAACATGAGCTTGTGCAGAGGGTTTCCTTCCTCCATGGCAGAGGGCGCTCGTCGGCGCGCAGTCGGGGAACGTCGTTCGTCGGCGCGCATAGCATGGCATTTTCAGCGCAGCTTAAGAAACTAGGGTCTTTAGAGTTACGTATCTATGTATTTTCTATTAAAGGAACACACCTCCTAATACTTACCTAGTGATGTTGCGCCTCAGATATGCGTAATATTTACTTTGCGATCGATAACGTTCACAAGTATGAACAGCCGTACCAGTTTAAGTAGTGTGGGCGGTAAGCAAGTGGTCCAACTTTGGCCGGGTGGCTGTATCGGGTGACAGACAGACAAACAGACAGACATACACAGACAGACAGACCAAATTTTCAGCGTTTAAGTTCCCCAAGAAAGACTATCGTCTTTAAAAAGTTGTCGCAGTTTCACCTGAAAGGCGAAGCATCAATTGCGATAGCAAACTTGTAGAGAGCTATACGGAGTAATGATATTAGCTTTATCAGCTGTATAAACTTGGACATGCAGCAGCATCGGCAACACGCAGAACTGTTGTCGACGCCATCGGCGTTTTGCCCGCGTTCGCTCAAAATGCGTGCGGCGTTGGTGACTGTTGCCGGAGCCTATGATATAAATAGTAGTAGTAGAGGTTTAGGGTGGGAAAAGATGCGTATTTCTGCAGCCCTTATAGGGAGGCACTGCGTGCCGCAGCCAAACGTCGCCTCCCTCCCCCACGGCATCTCGCTCGTCGGAAGAAGGCGCGTTTGCTCTACATACATGGTGATTGTGAAGGAGAACAGAGACGCCTACTTCTGCCGCCCTTAAGCGAGCACGCCGCAGAACGCGCGTTTTTTCTCCGCCGTGCGTTCACTCCCCGTGAAAGACGCGCCCCTCGCGCCCTTTCACTCGCACATACAGCGTTCGGCGCGCGGCGACGATTTCTTCTCCAAATGACGTCATACGGAACCTCACGGCGACGGCGACGGCGACGGCAGAAATCTGCTTTTGAGTGTCCATATAATTGCTATCGCAATAAAATATCAAGATCATGAAAATAAGCGTTATAAAGGCTCAGTATATTGTGGAAGGTAGAGTGTTGGTGATGACAGGCAGAAACATGGAAAGGTCTATGTTCTCTGTTATTATTGCGCGAATAATAATAATAATAATAATAATAATAATAATAATAATAATAATAATAATGTATTTATTTGTCGTGCCCAGAAACAACCATGAGGTCTAAGTGTTGGCGCACGCATCACAGAACAAGACAAAAAATACAGCAGGGGAACATCATTTAAAAAAAACAATGAATAAAACATAACTTTGAAAAGAAGAGTATACATACAACAAGGCACCAAAATGCATACATAAGAAAAAATCACCGCCCATGCAAGCACTCCGCACAGATGGTTAACCACCGAAGCTGAAGCGTGCGGCCCCGGTGTTTAGGTTAATCCCGACGCTGTATTGAGCGTTTCTCAATTATTGGTTACATGTTTGTGTTTCTAGTGGAACGCAAGCGCCAATGGCGGGCGAATGCTGCTAACCACGACGCCCAGCTAACTCGAGACATCGAACGCATGCGACAACGGCGAGCCGAGCAGGCGGCGGTGCGGGCAGAGCAGCGTCAACGTAGCAATGGCGGGAACGCGGTCGCTAACGACGTCACTAACGGCGCTGCCAATGGCGCGCGCGCATGGGTGCGACGTAGAGAATGGCGTAACTGACGGCGCAGCCAATGGAGACGTTTATCGAAACATGTGGCAAACGGTTTTTCGCTTCGCCTAGCCATATACATCTTTCGCTGTAACAACGCTTAACCTTGCACTCGACTGCGCAACGCTTGAAGCAGCGAAGCTGGGCGATCGTAGTCCAGCATTTTCCGAAAGTGCGCGCGAACTTTTGATCTTATTACTCATGATGATGATAACTTATTTTCGCGTGTTTCGAACTGCGCGTTGCATAGCGCAGCTTGCAACACCGATACCGCGTTGCAATCCCGACGCCGCGTTCCACAGTGTTGCAACGCCGACAACGTGTTCCAGCCTGGTTCCAGCAGACCAGCTCTGTGAATGCGTCACTCTCTATCTCTCGCTCTCATTTTCTTTATCTCTCTCCCTGGCATAGCGCGAAAAACCTCTTCTTCCTCTCGCAGAGCACGAGCGTGCAAACGCGCCAGCTGTGGACGAAGATGACGACGCTCGAATGCAATCATATGGTTCGCATAAATGCATGCTCTGCAAGCGTGGCTGTATAGCCTAAAATTTTATAATCAACGTTTGACAACGTGATTGGTCTGTAGCTTTCAACAGAACGCAGTTTTTCCTTATCTGAGCTTTTTGGGATTCAAATTTTTGCAAAAGTTTTATCTAATAGATTACAATTTGCGATGTCGATTCTCATTGGTTCCCATTGGACGGGCGGAATTAGAGGTCGATCAATTCAGACCAACATACATATCGCCCGTACACTTCTTGAGTACTGTTACGGTTCCACTGAGCAGCTTGCAATGCTCCAAGTAGACCTTGCTAAAGCTTTTGATCGAGTCAGTCATTCCTATTTATTTTCTCTTCTGGAACACGCAAATGTTGGCTCCATTGTGCTAAAAGGCGTTAGGCTTCGCTACACCCATTGTTCTACTCGTTTAGTTATTAATGGCCATCTCTCCAAACCCGTTGCTATCTGCTCTTCGGTAAAGCAAGGATGCCCGATGTCCCGACTACTCTTCGCCCTTTACCTGGAACCACTATGCTTAAGCGTAATTCAGTCAAGTTCCATCCATGGCTTCAACATACTGGGTGATGAGGTTAAGGTGTTAGCTTACGCAGATGATCTTGCGTTTTTGTAGCGTTAGCTACACTGGCCTAGCCAAGCCCGTTTCGCGCGGCACATCAAGAGCCGTGCTGCGCATGCGCAAGGATCAGTGATGTCACACGGCTTGCGCACCGGAGCCACCGGAGCCGGCACCTCTCGCGCACTCCGCCGCCGCCGCGCGCGACTCGCCGCCGCCGGTCTGCGCATTCCAGAGGAGTGACGTCGTAGCCGTGGTAGACGCACTGGCGCCGGCGCGCGCTCGCTGTGCAGTCGCCGTCTGACACTGCGCTGGAGCCGCTGCGCTTCTGACTGGCGTTTGCCAGTGTGGTATAGCCATGGAGAAGGAGAGCGCAAATGCTGCTCAACAGCGCAGAAGAACGGAGAAGCTTGACTCATCGGATCCCGAAGTAGTTGCCTGGCAATTAGCGGTTGAGCGTAGGAGGAATGAATACATGTGCCACATAATACGTATACCGCGTGTGTGTCATTGGAGCAGCAGTAAGCATGACAATCAAGCTAATCCTTGACAATCTAGACAACCAGGAAAGCTAAGAATAATCAGCTGAACCTTTGCTAACGCTACGTATATCCTGGCATAGCCGAGCTAAGCCACTGCAACTTTTTTTCTGCACAGATAAGCCCAGTGTTAAAAAGGTTGTAGCTACAATAGAAAAATTCAGCAGCGTATCAGGAGCACAAATGAACTCCTCGAAAAGCTTAGGCTTATGGTTCGGCTCCTGGTGTTATAAGCCAGAACAGTTTCCAGGCATTAAATGGACTGATATTCTGCCAATCTATCTTGGCGTGCCGCTAGACGCATATAAATTAAGCACACACTATTGGAAAGAATGGGTTTCGGCCTTGCAAAGTTACGCTCAGACATTCGTTCCATACCGACTTCTATTTTCGGCAAGGCTGACGCCTGCAGTAAGTTTTTGGCAACCAAAATTTACTACGTATTGCAAGTTATTCACTGTGCCAGGCTCTACATCCGACGCTTTCATCGAATTTTTACAACTTTCATATGGTCCTCCACTTTTGGAGGACCATATGAGTTTCGGCCAAAGAACCGAGTTTCGGCCAAAGAACGTGACGCGATACATACGCAAGTCGAAGAGATGCTTCAGGACGATGCTATACAGCCTTCCAAAAGTCCCTGGTCATCGGCCGGTCGTCCTAGTAAAGAAAGACGGAACGCTACGTTTCTTCGTTGAATACAGGTGGCTAAACAGCGTGACTAAAAAAATGTCACAGTTTCACCCTAAGGGCGAAGCAATGAATGCGATAGCAACACAGCAATGTCATACGAAGTAAGGTGAGCGGCTTTGGTAGCAATATGAATTGTAGTAAATATGAGCTGATTAAGTAAGCAGGTGTGCTGCGGCGTAAGTAGACCGACATGAAGAGAGACTCGATGCCCACGAGAAGGCGCGTGTGAAACGGTGGTGTTGATGAGAAGCGCTTCCCGTGGGCAGCGCGTGCGAAAGGACACACCTGTAGCGCTGCACTGCCGACCCGGGCAGCATTGCATGTGTTGCGTGCGTTGGAAAATGTGGCCCGACTATTACTAACTGAATGAACAAGCGTGGTGTGAGCGCGCACAAACAAACATGAATAGATCATACTGAATGACTGCAGACACGACTGTCAAAACGCTGACAGCGAGCCCATAGGCCGCAGCGGGCGAAGGTACGTGCGGTCTATCGCTTCAACGGAAACTGAGCGGCGAATGCACGGCGCATAATGGTCAGAGCCGTGTGGAGATAAGAGGCGAGCGACGAGCGCGGTTGTTGGCAGAGTAGAAATGCGCCGCCCCCCCCCCCCCCCCCCCGCGCTCCCTCCGGCGCTGGCTTCCCGCTTCCTTGCTTGCGCGTGGGTGATTGAGTGAGTTCGCTCTCCGTGATAGCGCGCGTCCCCGCACGCTTCCGCTCGGGCATACGGCGCGCGGCGAAGATTTTATCTATAGGGAACCTCACGGCGACGGCGACGGCAGAAATCCGGTGGAAGTGTCCATATAATTGCTATCGCAATAAAATATCAAGGTCAAGTGGGCGTTATGAAGACTGTATTCAGTGGACGGTTGAGGGCTGGTGGTAGCTGACAGCAACATGTAAAGGTCTGTGTTCTCTGGTGATCTTGCGCGGAATACGAAACATGATACAACTGTGGAGTTCGGGGCACATGAGGATACCGTGAAGGAGTTTGAAAAGAAACAGAAGGTCAGCACGGTTACGTCGACAGCGAAGTAAGGGCAATGACAATAACCCAACAGTGCTATAGAGCAAGGTCCAGCGCGCGTGTTAGCAAAGCGGTGATGATATACGCTTAGAAACTTTTTCTGGGCCCGACCTGTAATGGATCTAGAGATGCCGTTCCAGACGACCAACGCGTATTCGAGTTGAGGAAGACAGATTGTTGTGTACAATTTGCGTAACGGTGTAGGAGAATTCAATTCTCTCGATAGTCTGAAAATAGAGCCAAGAGTGCGCATACACCGCATTGCAAAGCGTTTAGTGTGAGGTGAAAAGTGTAAGGTTGCATCAAAAACTACACCGAGATTATTGATCTCACAGACCCTACTCAATGGTACAGAATCTAACAAAAAAATATACTTGCTATTTTCCGGTGAAAGTGGTGACTTTGGTCTTAGTATCATTCAAGGTTAGGTTATCTGTGCACCATTTAGAAAAAGAAAACAAGTCAGACTGCAGAATGCGACAGTCATCAACAGTGTGAATTGCCTTCAAAATCTTTATGTCATCGGTATATAGAAGGAATGAAGAATGCCAAATGGCGGACAGAACGATATTAATAAAAATTAAAAAAAGAAGCGGTCCCAATACGGATCCCTGAGGGACACCGCTAGTTGCCACGTAAGAAGAAGACGTTTGGCCATTGACGTTAACATAATATGATCTATCATTAAGATAACTTCGCAAGAGATTTACAATTGACGATTCAACACCAAAGTGTGTAAGCTTGATCAGAAGCAGTGAGTGGCTGACCACACCAAAAAACACTTTGCTGTGGTCACAAAAATGGTGTAAACTTGCCCCCTTTGGAGTACTGGCGAGAAGATCTGTGTCATGAAACTTGCGAGATTTGTGATAGTAGAGTGGCCGATGAGGAATCCTTGCTGATTCGGGATCAATGCGTTCTTCACAGTGAGAGACAATATGTTGTGAAGAGCAAGCTCAAAAATCTATGACGTGGCGCAGAGAAGAGAAATCAGTGATAGTTTGAGCCATCGGTTTTGCTGCCAGATTTAAATACAGGAAAAGCACTAGCAGTTTTCCACATGCGAGGAAAAGTGGAAGTATTAAGAGAGTTATTCAACAGAGATGTCAACACTGGGGCAAATTGTAATCTTTTAAGATTGCGGAGGAGATGCCATCAGGGCCGCAGGATAGGGAAGGCTTGAAGCGCTTAAGGCATTCGCTGATCAGCTTTTCATCAAACAACACAGGACTAGATGTAGGAGCCGTTGTGTCTGCTGACGGACACCAGCGTTGAAACATGAAGGTTTATAAAACGAACAGAAATGGGCCGCAAAACAATCCCCGACAGCTTGGACTTCTACTCCTCTAGCGTCGAGCAGGCGAAAACACTCGCCGCGATTACTAGAGGGCTTGCGGACATACTTTCAATATTCCGCCGGCCGGTCGGAGGCGTTCTGCTCCAAGAATGCAATATATGAGCCATGATCCTGCTCATAGAGGCGTTTGCAGAGAGTTCGAAAAAAAGCTGAATTCTTCTCTTCACTTATTAGGCACAGGACTTCTGGATTTACGGTGTGCGCGATCTTTATACTTTAGGGCAGTTATAAGTTCAGATGAGAACCAGTGGGAATATTTAGAGCGTTTAGGACTGTACTGAGGAATCTATTTGCGCATACTGCTCAAAACAAGCATCCTAAAGTGAACTAGTTGGTCATCAACATTCGTTTTATAAACGATAATGTTTATCCAACATTGGTTTCACCCAATAATATAATTAATAATAATAATAATAAGAAGAAGTAGAAGAAGAAAAAAGAATCAGATAAAGCACATCAGGTGTTATTTTTAAAGTTCAATGTTATTCCTTCATGTACTTGGTGAACCTTCTATTTTCTTTCTCTGCTGTATCCCACCCTGAGGAAGCTCCCAGTACCGAGGTTGCCATATTTACAAATAATAAATTGGCAGTTTAGCTAAAACTACACGATGCACAATGAGAAAACAGAAACTCAGAATTGGTAAAATCGCTAAAGCGATTACTGTAGAGCGAGAAAGTTTAAAGTTTTTACGGCTTATGATGGGGTGTTTAAAGCACTCTACCGCTCATCCGTTTATAACTAAATAATGCTTAGTGCTTCTTACCGATACATTAAGGCTCATCCCGCCTTCTTCGTGGCAAAAAAAAAAATATAGTCCATGTGTAAAAACCTTAGCACACGTACCTTCTCAAAAGATATGCAAATATTACTCACAGACTGCAAAATGTTAACACTGGAACTCGCATAAAGTCAAATTCGGTGTGCGCCGAGGTCTTTTGTTCTGTACACGATCAGGAAATATTTATTCAGTGAAAACATGATCTGCTGTGTGGTGCACACGACAATAAAGGTTGACAAATGCGCTTATGACAAGCTTTGCAATTTTAACAAAAGAGACATGGCTTGAAAGCGAACTGAGCACAATGCACTGCCTGCAGGCGCGATTTATCCATTGAACAAACTGCGTCTTAAACTTCCACGTAATGCATCCATCGCTCTGGGAAGCCTAAGACGTCGTCACGAGAACCACCACTACCAAGCCATGGCCGGCTAACCTGACAAAGAAAAGCATGAGGCACACCGATTATCTTCAGACTTCGCCTCGGGCTGCGTACGCCGTTACCGTAAGCCTCGTACTATCGGCAGGTTGATACCAGCACAGGAAAGCTGCTGTGCCGTCTAATGATGACGACGTCTCGCAGCGGGAAAAGCTTTGCTTTTATTGCTATGTGTGTTGCGTCCCACCCGCGCGATCACATTTACGGCACAGCCTTACATCCGCAACATTCTAAGTGTCCTTGGACGCCGCTTATCAAGCGTTCGGTAACAGACAGAGTGAGACGTGGCTTGTCCTCAGCTCTTACTCAAAGCAAGATGACGAGGGAGATGAGCTGGTTTGGATTCATCCGGTGTGAAATGGCGCTAATAAACAGCGATGAAAGGCAAGGAATACACAACATGTCACTAACTGATTTCGTTAAGGCTTTTGCCAAGGGTCGCAAAAGGTTTGGGAGTGGGGTCGCTGGCTAACACACCCAGGGTTAGCTGCAGTAGTAAAAAAGATTTGTCGCAGTTTCACCCAAAAGGCGAAGCACCAATTGCGATAGCCAATTAGTAGAGAGGAGTAAGGATAGTAGTTTTATCAGCTGTATAAACTTGGACATGCAGCAGCACCAGCAACGCGCAGAACTGTTGTCGACGCCGTCGGCGTTTTGCCCGCGTTCGCACCGAACGCGCGCGGCGTTTTTATCTAAATACGTATTTGCTGCCGCAGCTAAACGTCGCCTCCCCTCCCTCCCTCCCCTCCCCCCACAGCCTTTCGCGCGACGGAAACAGTTGCGTTTACTCTCTATATATTGAAAGGAGGAAAGACGCTTAATTCTGTAGCCCTTCAGGGAGCACGGCGCAGAACGCGCGTTTGCTCTCCGACGTGCGTTCCCTCCCCGTGAAAGCGCGTGTCCCTCGCGCCCTTTCACTCGCACATACAGCGTCCGGAGCGCGGCGACGATTTCATCGCCGTTGACGTCAAACGGAACCTCACGGCGACGGCGACGCGACGGCAGAAATCTGCTTTGCAGTGTCCATATAGTTGCTATCGCAATAAAACATAAATAGCCCAGAAAGTGGATGGGAAAACGGCGCCGTGGTAGCTAAATTGGTAAGAGTATCGCACGCGTAATGCGAAGACGTGGGATCGTTCCCCACCTGCGGCAAGTTGTTTTTTCGTCCATTTTCATTTCCATTATTTCATCGTTTTCTTTAATTCCATTATTTATTAGAAGTAATTTCCCCTATGCTGTCCTTTATTTCAGTGTTTGTTGGTTTCTTATGATATATATATATATATTCCTGATTATTGTGTTGTAGGCATACGTTATCTCCTTGTTAACTGGCTTGCATGCTTGAAGATTATAGCTACCTCATTAAACATGAGTTTCACCCGAAAGGCGAAGTATCAATGGCGATACCAAATTAGTAGATAGCTATACGGAGGATAGTAGTTTTATCGGCTGTATAAACTTGGACAAGCAGCAGCACCGGCAACACGCAGAACTGTTGTCGACGCCGTCGGCGTTTTGCCCGTGTTCGCACAAAATGCGTGCGGCTTTGGTGACTGTTGCCGGAGCCTCTGATATAAATAGGCACTTGGTGTCGCAGCTAAACGTCGCCTCCCTTTCCCCCCCCCTCCCCCACGGCCTTTCGCGCGTCGGAAGAAGGCGCGTTTGCCCTACATATATGGTGATTGTAAAGGAGGAAAGAGACGCCTACTTCTGCAGCCCTTAAGGGAGCACGGCGCAGAACGCGCGTTTGTTCTCCGCCGTGGGTTCACTCCCCGTGAAAGCGCGCGTCCCTCGCGCCCTTTCACTCGCACATACAGCGTTCGGCGGCGCGCGGCGACGATTTCATCTCAATTGACGTCATACGGAACCTCACGGCGACGGCGACGGCGACGGCAACGGCGACGGCGACGCCGACGGCAGAAATCTGCTTTGAAGTGTCCATATAATTGCTATCGCAATAAAAGGGAACGCAGCCTCATAATTCGCAATTCATTGGAAGATGCAGTGGCACAACCACTTTCAGAGATGGCTCATGCTCTCTAAGCCGAAAGTTCACACAGTGCATTGTTTGTCTAACGTATAATAATATCAATGCGCTTATTTTATGATGCTAGTGATAGTTCTGGTAACATCTGTATAGTTATGCATCCTATTTAATGCCCATTTTCTGGGCCCTTGGTGCATAAATAAATTAAATTAAATATAGTCGTGGATATGCCTGTAGAGTGGTCCATTTAATTCAGATGTTGGGCTGAGGCACGCACACATGCGGATGTTTCTCGCAGCGCTGTTCCCAGAAAGCGAGATTATTAGGTGGCGGCCTTGTACATGGGATAAACGAGCAGTTTCATGTGTACGTTCATTGCCGATAATGCCATATTTACGAGGCAGCCACTGAAAAAACTTGGCCTGCTTTCTGACTCGGGTACTGTATATTCTTAATAACGCCAAACACCAGCAGTTGATGCGGACCGCCCGCAAGGCCGACCGTAACCAGGTTAAGTTGCCTTCGCTGAAATGAAACATTTGTGTGACTGTTTGTCATTTAAAAAAACGCAGTGTGGCATGAATGTATGCGAGTTCTATTGCCATCGATGTCAAATGAAAGGTTTTGAACTTGCTGGTAGTAACTTTTGCTGGGATGATGTCAGCTGCGGTAGGTCATTTCAGCAGGATGGAGCCGTCCGTGTATGTGCATGCAGTCTCAGAAGCTTTAATTTAAGAGAGTAAGTTCCTTCAGCACTGGCGCTAAAAAAGCCACTATTAACACGAAAGTGTTTTATGCCGGGGTCCACCAAGACTTCACTGACGTATTTCCGTCACGGAAATACGTCAGCTTACAATGTACACGAACATAATACAAAGAAAGAAACCAGAAGAAAAAGTTCCACAAACATGCAAAATTTGGAAATCGAACCCACGACCTATCGGTCCGCGACGATAGATCGCCGAGCGTTTAACCCATTGCGCCACAAACGCATTTGCAGAGAGCTACACAGACGCGCCTTATATATCTAACACTCCTCCGTGTACCCGCGCTCTTGCTCGGGGCGGTGCCGCCGCCTACGAGCAGAAAAGAGAAGTACTGCATTATGACACTAACGCGCACCGACAGTGATCGTTTCGGTGGTCTCAGCACTACGACGCCTCGATGCCAGCATTCGAAGGGACGCTGGCATCAAGAAGCACTACCAACGCCACCTAGGTGGCGTTCACCGTACTCAGCACAGCGGAGCGTGGCCTCCGCAATTAGCTCTGAAAATGTTTCTGAAGTTGATCGCGGAGGCTGCAATTACGACGCGCTGTACGCGCTGATTTGACTCGGTGACGATTCAGTTACGTGCTTTGTCTTGCGCGTTGTATTAGTGTGTCAGTTACGTGCTTCGTCTTTCGCGTTGTGCTAGCGTGTGCAGCGTAGTGCAGCTTCCATATGCACGACGGTTGCTCATGGTCATCGACGTTGGTAGTCGTGATGGAGGAGACGTGCCACCAGGCGTCAGCGTGGGTGCATCAACGCCTAAGGGCGCTTTAGCCACAAAACACCAATAGACATTATATATCAATGTGCAATAAACATTACACTACTTCTGTGAAGACACGTTTCACTTTCGTGTTCTATACCGATTCCTATATAAGAGGGATCAACCACATTTTTTTCCAGACACCAGGTACTGGGAAGTTGACTTGAAGCTAAATGAGCGACCAATGAGTAGTCGAAGGTCTCACAGTAGACGTGAAGCAAGGTGGCAAGACATGCAGCTTTACAAACGTTACAAGGAGTGGAGTTACAATCAATAAACAAGCCTGGTAATAACGAGCCTGTGCACTAGTTTTTCTACGATTTAACATGCGTTCGTTTTGAAACCACTGCGCGGCTTTATTTATTGCAGTGCGTTGCATGATAACTGTGAGTTTGTATAAAACAACGGATCGGTTTTTCATTCCTAATGCATTCTATTACGTAATTTCTTGTGCATGCCTAGTTCTCGACGCTTTAGAGTGTTCACGCCGCTATACTATGTAACAAATGGGCTGTAACAACAATGCTAACCACTTTTATTCACATAGTTCCTTTAATTGATAATGTTATTTAAACGGAAAATTATTGAGTGTATACGCTAAATGGGGGCCATGAATTCATAACACTAAATTTTCGACTATAGGTTAGGTTAGAATAAGAAAACAGTAGGGTGTTCGATGCTTAGGAGTGTAGCGTTTAGACGAACCAATATATGAAACATCATTTCCATCCTTGACGAAGCGGTGTGCGCGAACGTTAGTGCCTGATTTCACTCTAGCAAGCTTTGTATGAAACTCAGTGGTGGCGGTGCTCCATGCAAGTTGCAAACCTCTTATCATTGCAGAGTAGTGCTATCCATAAGTTTCCGAGATCTCGTAAAGCTCACTAGAACACTCTCAAAGTTTTCCGAATGTACGGGGTGTTCTTAATGTCGTTCCAGAGTCCCTAATTTCCGAAAGCGCACAGCTCATAAGGGCTGTTGGCAACAGTTTGGTGAAGACAAGTCGGGATGTTCTTAAGCCGTGTTTTCTAGTACTATTAAACGTAGCGAACACGTGGCTCCAGAAAGAGGAACCCACCACAAAGCTTCATACTTTGCTCTGTCTAACAAGCGTGTTAGTTTTTCTTACCCATGTAGCAACCATCTGCCGTGCAACGATATTATGGATTATGTTACTCTAGTTCATGTCGGTTTCTAAGCAAGGGGAATCTTTGGGAAGGACTTGACTAAAAATGTGAAGGAATTCTGCGCATTCAGTTCGGATGCACCACCACGGACAGTAAAGTGGTTATGAAAACCCCGCATAGATTTTCTTGGTAGCTTCGCTGTTCTCTCTGGTAGGTGACATATTTTATCTCACACGAATACTTTTTCAACGATACTGATTTCCACAGAGCTGATTTCTCGTATTCAGTATCCCTGCGCTTCGAGTAGTCCTGTAGTAATTCGGTCTCGTTGTGTGACCTCTTAGCCTCCTGTTTAGCGCAGATGGCAGAACGACCCCACCGGAAATGTTTGGTCCCTGTAGCAACCGCCTAACCAGGACATTTATTTTATTCAACTACAAAGTTCTCTGGCAAATCCCTATATGCGTCCTTTGTGGCTTCGTTGCACTCTCAGGTGGATACATGTGTGTGTGTGTGTGTGTGTGTGTGTGTGTGTGTGTGTGTGTGTGTGTGTGTGTGTGTGTGTGTGTGTGTGTGTGTGTGTGTGTGTGTGTGTGTGTGTGTGTGTGTGGTGTGTGTGTGCGTGTGCGTGTGTGTGTGTGTGTGTGTGTGTGTGTGTGTGTGTGTGTGTGTGTGTGTGTGTGTGTGTGTGTGTGTGTGTGTGTGTGTGTGTGTGTGTGTGTGTGTGTGTGTGTGTGTGTGTGTGTGTGTGTGTGTGTGTGTGTGTGTGTGTGTGTGTGTGTGTGTGTGTGTGTGTGTGTGTGGTGTGTGTGTGTATATTCCCATTTGGCCACCACTGAACAAAATGAGACCAGATGACTTTGCGACCTGTATTGAAATGATTGCAGATGGCGGCACAACAAGCGCGCATTCGAAACACGAACACATATCGAGTAGGCATATTATTCAAGTTTAGAACAAAATGGGTCCGGGCGCCTCAATAAATACACGAGCGAAGCACTTAGGACCTATTACACGTAGTTGCCGCTTGCATTATTGCAGCTCCACAGGATGGCTATTTGGTACCACGTGCTTCCGCCTTCTAGGAGATCAGATCTGAGAAATGAGTCAGTCGACTCTGTGCTAGCGCTACACTGTGTGCGGACCCAGTGGGTTGTCAGTCGGTGCACGAATAATGTTGGTTTCACGTCTATCAAAAATTTGCCTAATGACATGGTGTCACAAGCTCGACGATGCGACAAAATTTCCTGAAAATACTCCCCTGATTCAGGGCCAAGATAAATGTGTTTTGATGACGATAGACAGCACTTCACCCTTAATGAGTTCCCGGAGCTTGTGGCTGACGGCCGCTCTAGGGTCGATGTCGGTGAACGGACATAATAGATTAAACCTTGTGATCTCAAGTCCTCGAAGCTTGTTTCTGCTACCACAGTTTTGTGACGGGAAAGCATAGACGCTGGATATATTGACGTTTCGCCCTGCAAACAAACTTTCGGAAACTTGGTGCCATCGTACATAATGAAACATGTTGCAGAGTACTTTTTTTATGGTCTTAGAAATCTCACGCGATGTTTTAAACAGAAGATACAAGAAAGCTTTTGGTAAAAACGTGGCTATAGTCATCGTGGACATTGCCATGCTAATCGTTGTCGTTGGTGTTGTTGTTTGGAACTCAACGTTGCCATTATATCACATATTTTTCCGCAGAATTGTCGGGCTACGTTACAAGTTGCCCTTTATGTCTACGAAAGAGCCAGAGTGACCTATTAAATAATTTACAGTGAAGTTGTTAGGGAACTGCAAGGACTAGATAACTCAATGAGCTTATATTTAGAGAAAACGAGGGCATGTCATGGGTGATGTGCCGATAATTTGATGTGTGGTTTAATAAAAAGCTAAATGAACATTGCTGAACTTCTTGACTGCTTTGAGGCGTCATACGAAGCGCTCACAGTTTCCCCGCTTCCCTTGGACGACTAAAGAAGGCAGAAATTTTATATTTGGAGAAAATGCGGTCCATTCATGTATCTTCACTATGTACAGGGACACGGTCACTCCCTTGATTGCTGAGTTACCGTAAGTATAATGCACATGGTCTGGTGCAGAGCAGTAACACAAAGTCAGCGCTAAGTTTCTTGGGCTGACAGCAGTGCCATAACGAGCACCGTCGCGTGAGCACAAAACAGTTTACGGAACATGTCAGTGGTCTTAAGACGCCGCCTGTCATCGATGAACGAGGCACGAATGTACTGCATTAGTCGTAGTGGATATAACTGCAGGTTTCTTTAGATGTGTGGACAGTAATGCACTCCAACACTCACTAGACGTGAACTCTATCTAGCTAGGAAGATCAACAAACTCGAATGCCGCGAAGTGCCTCTTGTCGTTCCAAATGTCCTATTTCGTCGAAGCCGAAGCGGCTGTCCTCCGCGACAGCTACGTGGGCACTGACCCCAACACGCGCTCTAATCATGATTCTCCGAACTCAGCGTCTTAATTGCGGCTCTCAATTTAAGACATTCGTGTCCTTGTTTCGAGATTGCACTGAACGCATGCCCAAGTTTGTAGTAATTTCACGCCAATCGTATGTGGGAACACGCTCTATTAGGCTCGTATAATAACCGTAAATAATAATAATACATAGATGTAAAAAGGGAGACGCAGTGCTCGCTCTGTGCGTTTTAAATTGCGAGAAAGTATAACCGGTCTTCAAAGCCATATTGTATTTTCCTTGCTACGAGAAAGCAGAGTACTTTGATAACTAGTCGCCAAAGATAAGCTGCTGCAAGGGTGGAATATTTGGCTTAGGTACTAATGACAGGACTGCCCTGAATCTCAGATAGTTTATCTGTCTTTAAAAATCGTTGCAGGGCTTCTTCAAAATTTTGAATTAAATTCTCAGTAGCACGTGTATGGTAGTCAACGTGCTCTTTATTTCACCGAATGACAGCTTATTTTGACCGCTTTATCTGCTTCTCATTTTGTTTGTCTTGGTTTGTGCACAGCAAGCATAGCAGTCTGTGTGAACCAAGGAGGGGTTTAAAATGAAAAAAAGTTTCCCTCGAAGTCCTCAGTAGACGGTCGAGAGAGAAGCGAAACGGCACGTTGCGCGAAACTCGCACGAAACGGTTGCAGCGTGCAACCATTGCCTTCGGCCACGGTCGGACAATTTGTAGCAACTCCGCGCAGTTGCAGAATGTAGCTATAAGGCAGTTCCAATCCAGCTCAAATCCTGCTCAAATCGAGCGCTTAATGTAGCTCCCATTCTGCTCAAATCTTGCAGCTTGTGTAGTTCAAATCCAACGCTAATGCAGCTCCACTAACGTGAAGCCTGGGGAAGTGCGAAGTAGAGCACTGCACGGGCTCGGGCTTACCCGAAAGCCCGGGCCGGGCTGGGTAGGCCAGTTCTTTCACGGGCTCGGGCCGGGCTCGAGCACGGCATGTGCTTTTTGATCCGGGCCCGGGCCGGGCCCAGGTTTTTTGACGCGGGCCTGGGCCGGGCTTGGACTTTCTGGTGGTGTGCATGTAACGTGCAGCGAGCTATCCTGGCGCATCTCGATTCTCAAAAACATGTCTTTTTCGGTTTCGGGCCCGGTTCGGGCCGGTTTGGAGCCGGTCTCGGGCCGGGCTCGGGCCGGGCTCGGGTCGGGCTCGGGCCGGGCACGGGCTTAAGGTAAAGGGGTGGCGGGCCGTGCCAGGCGGGTAGCGTAGATTATTTCCGGGCCCGGGCCAGGCCCGGGTCTCGCCATAAAGCGTTTGGTCGGGCTCGGGCGGGCCGCCCAACGTGAAAGCGGGCCCGGGCCGGGCCCGGGCTGAAAAAATCGGCACGTGCCGTGCTCTAGTGCGAAGTAATGATGCGCCGGTGCAGGAGTAGCGCTGGAGGGAGGAGCAATCGAGCGCTGGTGGGGTGGTGGCGCCCTCTCTTGCGCTGCGATGGTACAAGTCTGGCGTTTCGGAATCGATCTTAACGAGTTTCTGCTAATTAATGAGCTAAATCCTTTGATTATCCCTGTGTTTTAAATTATTCCGAATTATGTTAGTTTATTTTGAACCAGTTTTGATCAATTGTGCACATGTACTGACTGTTTTGAGCACTTGGTTTGAGCAACTACCTGTTGTGAGCATGATCACGATGGACGCCACCGACAGAGTGGGCTCCTAAAGTGCTTCACACTTAAAACTCATTGGTGTGTATCTCTTCCAAGCAACGCACCCTTGGAAAGCCGGAGGGCTATAGCCGGAGTGATGCTTGTACCCCTCTTAAAAAACCGTGACTGTCCGGCGGTGGGAATCAACCCACAGACCTACCGTAGCCCAGCCGGGTATACTACTCACTGGGCCGCGGCTCACGGGGCCACTGGTTCGAGCAAACCAATATGTGTAGCTGTCGAACTCTACACTTATTTGCGTATTGCTTGTCGCAATGGCGCCTAATGAAAAATAAAATTAACATTTTCAATCCATTTAGGACATGTTGGCCCGAATTCAAAAAAAATTTCTACGCTGGAATATTTTGAAAGAAAGAATTTTAGCCAATGTGAACGCCAGACATATTATTAGCGAAGGTGGCCAGCCAATGGCAAAGCTAACTTTCGAAAGAAAGCTTTGTGAATTTGGCCCCTTATTCGTAAAGCAACCTTATTTGGCATGACATGTTCTTTCAGCTCAATACAGCGTATGTATTAAAAGTTATTCTTCACTCTCCAACGTGTTTTCACGTAGTGAACGTCGTCCTGCCACAACACTACACGGCCTACCAAATGTCTGGAACCTTCGCGAGAAGCGGTGGAAGTTCCCTGCATTTAAAGCTGGCCAAATATAAACGATTGCTTGGCAGCAAATATTGATAACGTTCAATGATTCGTACGCGGATATTGATTCCTCCACATGGAACAAAGCTTCTACTTCATCTCAAATACCTCATCTAAAGTATCAAACGGTGCTTATACGCGTAGCAGGCCTCACATCAAAACTCTCTCTCTCTTTCTCTACTTTTTTCAAAATCACCTACCGGGGTTACGTTAACTTCCTTCAGCGTGAATCTCATCAGCGGCAAGTTATAGGGCAGCACGCGTTACAAACCATTTGAGCACTGCGCGGGCTCTGGCCTCCCCGAAAGCCCAGGCCCAGCCCAGCCCGTGCGCCGGGCTGGGCCGGGTAGGGCAGTTTTTTCACAGGCTCGGGCAGGGCTCGAGCACGGCATGTGCTTTTTGACCCGGGCCCCGGCCGGGTTCGGTTTTTTTGACGCCGGTCCGGCCCGGGCTCCGACTTTCTGGTGGTGCGCATGTAACGTGCCGCGAGTTATCCTCGCGCGTATCGACTCCGAAAAACGTGTATTTTTCGGTCTCGGGCCGGGCTCGGGCCGGTTTCGAGCCGGGCTTGGGCCGGGCTCGGGCCTAAGGTAAAGGGGTGGCGGGTCGTGCCGGGCGGGTAATGTAGATTATTTCCAAGTCCGGGCCGTGCCCGGGTCTCACCATGAAACTTTTGGTCGGGCTCGGGCGGGCCCGGGCCGCGCCTGGGCTGAAAAAATCGGCCCGTGCAGTGCTCTACACAAACCATTATGTAACCAAGTTACAAAGCATTACAAAGCATAACGTTACGTAAGAATTGCGAGTCGTGTTTACGACTGACATTTGCTCATTAGACTGTTTTACACGTGGTAACAAGAGTAGCGGTTTGGGCGAGTTTGTAATTCGTGGCAAAGCGAGCTCAGTGCGCAGTACGGGAACACAGAAACGAAGAAAGACACATATATATAGCCATGCGTGTCCTTGTCTTTGTGTCCCCGTATTACGCGCTATGCTCGTGGTTACAGATGATACCTTTACAGACAACAGCGTGTATAATGAACTTCATTGTGCCCAGTATGCTGCGCCTGTACCACCTATAAAACTTACACCACTTACATAGGCCTAACAGGGACTCGCCACGCACAAAAGCTTCACCACGTGCCTACACGGGAAAGCTACAAAAAGCCAGGGCAGACTACTTGCCTGTCTTCTCCAATACCGAAGTCATGCTTTAGTTTGTGTAAGATGAAATACTTGAAGGGGTCACGCTATAATGATGCTTCCATGTCTAGGTAAAATTACACACTGACCAAAACTGCGTTGTTGCTTTGATAGGAGTCCCAGCTATTATATAGCTGCGATTATCCGACCCATGTCTAGGCAAGTTTGTATGTTGTCGATGAAACAATAAAAAAAATTTGTCAGGCCGCAAAATTCATATAGGGACGGATTACCAGCGAAGCTATTTAGGCTGCATACATTATGAAATCTAACATTTTTTTCATATGGCACCACACTACTCCGAAACAAGTGCCACCGTGGTCGCGGCACCTCCCATACAGCTGCCGCAACCGCTGCTGCAGCCGCGCCGGCACCTCCGAAACGCGTGACGTCATATCCACAGAAACGCAGGTCACGTGCACAGGTGCCGTCGCCACACTCTTTCCCCCTCTTAATATACGTCAAACAGGATTTGAGCGAAATAAACACTAAGTGCACTATATATATATATATATATATATATATATATATATATATATATATATATATATATATGTAGTAGTCTAAATAAGTAGAGTATCTTAGGTCGCAATAGAACCACATCAGACTGGCGCTGCAAGAGAGACACTATATATATATATATATATATATATATATATATATATATATACTTATTTTTGAAAGTTGGCGGAGTGCTTGAAGCCTGCTTCACCTCCACCAAGGGTCGGCCCGGTATTGTACTATCTCCGGGATCGGCATACGCATTTCTGTGAACGCCGTAGAGAAACATATAGGTATATAGCGGACACTGTCGTAGGGCCCTGCGGCCGACCTACTGCACTGCCGCGAGCGCCATGAGCGGCTGGTCATACCACTAATTTTGTTTTCCGAAATTTTCGACGCATGGCATAGCTAATTTTCGGTTTTGGTTTTTATAGCAATGCTTTCGCTTCTAGTCAACCTTTGGCTATTAAAATGTTCAACAACGTCGTCTATAGTGGAGGGGTAGAGCTTTAATATTACAGTTTTATGCATGCCGTACATCCAGACGTAATAAACTCCCGAATCGCAACCTTTTTACTGCAGATACCGCCAAGCTTCTCAAAGAACCTAAGCTAGACTGAATTAGCTCATGCAGATTGCAAAAATATTGCAATCGAAGCTGTTTCCATGGCAATTTTTGGCCATATTTGAGCCGCTTTTCTCAGTTGCACACAATCGGAAGCAGAGGTTCCTTACAAATAGTTTTTTTTAATTATTGTTTACATTGGTAATTGCACAGAAAAAATACTGGATAACAAACATAGTTGATAAAGACACAGACACAAACCAAAGAATGTTTAAGCATGACAAGAAACGCGTCAAGTAAAACTGACACTTGCGAACTGGTCCAGGCGCATGCATCATGCATATATACTATAGTGAGGTAAACAGCCTTGACAAAACGATCCCGAATGCGCATTACACTGCTCCAGCCAAGCCAAATAAAACGTTTCTGTGATGATACCGGTGAGCCACATATAACAAATTCTGTGCTTTGAACGGAAGGTGTTGCTAGGGACTTTTGGAAAATTACACGTTGGAAGTAAGCACACGCTCTTCCGAAAGAGGCGGGTGCAAAAACGGGCGGCACGGCTTATACTCTATGCTACACGTGCAAAATACGGTCGTCCTGAATAACAAGCGAATTGCTAACAATGTTCTTAAAGCAAGAAACAGCAACGTTATTTTAGCAGACAAAAGGAAACATCTTACCGCAAAAGTGAGGCGGCGCGTTCAAGAGCGCGGTGTGGTGGGCGTATAACCAGTAGGCCGGCGTGACTGGCGCCGCATCAACGTCTTTATGGAAACGAAACTCGTGTACGCAACTCGGTGGATCTATGATATGCTGTCTACCTTTGAGGTCAAGTGGAAGCGGACATCGCTACGCCGCCTCGTGGTTGGTCAGACACTTACTTGCCCAGCCCCATTGACCTAAATTTATGTTTAAAAGTAAATTATGCCAGAAAATGCGTGAAGTACGCCTTACCCACAAGCTGCAGACATGATAGCTAAGGATTGTTATTCGAAGGTATCGAGAAAACATAAACCTGTTAGACGGAAACTGAAAAAGAAAGCTCTTTTCCAGCTGCCGTTTGAGGTCTGTCTCAGTAGCAGCGGCCGCTATGCGGCGTTACCGTTAGCACAGCGTATATCCTCATTCTTGTAGGCCCTCCGCCTAGCGCAAGTGCGTTATTGAAGTAATTGAATTTCTCAAAATAAAATGCGTCCGAAAATTTGTAAACTACGACTTGCACACAACCTACAGAAATTATAGCATTGGATTGTAATTTGTATATACGAGAAAAGATAATTTGGTTGCGCGGCAACTCAAACACAACTTTTCCAGCTGCCATTTTTCGGGGTGAGCATGCCACGAAACATCCCTACCAAATCGAGGCTAACAGCTTCGTAGTAAAATGCAATCTCGTCCATAATACCAAGCACTGACGCAAATGCTGGCTCAATATTATGCGTAAGAAGAACTGGACTGTTTTCAGCATCAGTTTAAATAAACATTTGTCATGTGCACCTGGGGAATTCACCCTTCCACATAACTTAAAAAACAGCAAATGCCCCATTGTCTGCGGAACCAATTCGAAGCAGTGTCACACGGTGCGCAAACACGCTTCGTTTCCTTGAATATCCCGAACACACTGCGCTGGTTAATACTCGTCCATTGCCGAAGTTGCAGCACCGAGAACGAAACTCATTTGGGTGCATGCAAACGCAGCAACCAATCAATCACCGAAATGACTTTCCTGCCGCGCCGCTCTATACTATAATGAACGGTAGAGGTATAACGCAACCGGCGACTGTTGGCAAAGGCGCGTATGAATAATCACCTATTTTTGCGTGTATATAGACAAGGCTCACGTTCTATCACAGCGACCATTTTCACGTACCGCTAATAGCGCTTTCGCAAGAGTGTACCTGGAAATACGGTATCCGGCGATGTGCTGCCTGTGGTACGTGCATGCCGTCATTATCTGGAAGGACTATTCATTCTTTCTTGATCCCGTATCTCCGCGAAGGGAAATTGTGCAACGAGCGTACAGTTATAACGGCGCGGTGGTACGTTGGTGGTGCAGTAAATGTGAAATATATCAGCCAGAACTTATGAAATAGATAGCTATAACAAAACGTTTGTACCAACTCCGGGTGAAAATTACACAATTTTCTGACATAATACGTGCGTACACGGTCCAATGTAGTCAGGCGTATTTACTGAGGGCCATAGTAAAAGGCGGCAAGCGCGAAAAACGCCGATGGAATTTAGGCCACGGCCCAGGGAGAACTACAAACTCCATCAAGATAAAATTTGGTGAAAATTGGGAAGACATTATGGCAAATGTTCCTCGGCGGGAGTTTTTCATGTTGCTCTACAATTTTCTCACTGAAACTTTGATAATTAAGGCAACACTTAGATAATTATTTACAATTACTCAAATAAATCTCAGTAACGAAAAATTACTGGCGGCTACTCCACTGCACTGGAAACAATATGCACTAGGTTTTCTTGGAGTAACGAAATTGCTCCTTTTTTAAATCTTGGTCCAAATAGTTGGGACACCCTGTATATGATATTGTGTATAGTTTCCATAGTGTTGTACAATGGTAAAGTAAACTGTTTTTTTTTTTTTTTTACAGCGTAAGCTGTTATGGGTTCATTCCAATAGCCGTTTCTGGTCACGATGATGCCGTCGCCACCCCGTAACCGCTATCGCCGGAAACGCGAAAAAAGCACCCGCTCTCCGGCGGGATCGAACCCACGCCCGCTGCGTGGGAGTCGGATACTTTAACACTTAGCCCCGCAAGCGCTTGCTACCAGCGTCAGAAACGCGCCTTAGGCAGGCGCGCAGGCGCAGACGACCCGAGCCTCCGCCACTATGGTGGCGCCATCTAGTTAACGTGTCTGCAACCGCGGCGTGCGACGAGATGCGATTCAGACGAGGAGCGCTATCAACGCTATCCCGATGTTAGATGTGCGCCACGTATTCTAGGTACCTCTTCGGTACATGTTATGGCGTCTCCTCGCAATGTACGAACAGCTGCTGAAGAAGCGAATCGAAGAGCTACGTGCGCGGCTACAACCAGGCATCATCGGGCTCAGCAGGCTGCTGTGCAGAGAGTATTAGAAGCCGCAGCTCGCCGTCGTCGCCGGCCGGACATTTCAGATCGTTCTCGTCAAAATCGAGGCGAAGACACTTTGCCGCGAAGACCTTGTTGTGCGTGGTACCGAAATTGGAGCTACTCTTGCGCCGCTCAACCAGCTTACGCTGTGAGTGTGCTGCGTGTGCCGCGCAGGCCTGTGACTTTTTTTTTTTCAGCGTACTTGCTTTCTGGTTTTTCATCACCATGCGATTATTGCACACTTCTACTCGTCGGTCTGCGTTTCGAACTGCGTTACGAGCAGAGGCGTTTGTCAGGCTCTACAGCCTTCAGCGTCTGCTCCCGCTCCTGTAAATAAGCAGGACAAGTGCACTGAAAATGAAAGTAAAATAAAGGCCCCAGGAAGTACTTCAAGAGGTAAGCCTTTGTGAACGTGGCACTTTACGCGGGATTTATTGATGCTTTGACATGAAATTCAGGAATGCCTGTTTGCGCCCCCTCAGTGAGGTTCAAGTATTGTTTCTCCAACTAGCTATACATGGCTTGCACGTGACGTCACGTCCGCCCGCGCCGCTGCGTCCGCGCCATGCCGGAGCACCGCGCGCGCCGCCTTCGCATCTGATCGCGTGCGCTTATGCGGTCTCACTGTGTTTTCTAAGCGGATTTCACCGCTCCTCGCGAGAAATGCCACCCGTTTACAGTAGGCCTGCGTTTAACGAGACATTTTACGCAGGACTGATCGGTTCGGCACGTGCACGATATCAAGAAAAAGTGAAACTGTGCGACGATGTGGACCCGTACACGTTGCGACTGAGTGCGGATACGACGATGGACGGTAGCGCTTTCCCCGAGGTCTCGCACGGATGCATTGTAAACTGCCTAGTTTTCTCTTCAAGCTTCACGACACTGGAGGAAATGAAGGCTTATAAATCGCTTGAATCCCACAACTACTTCACAAGCGGTTGGGTGAAAACACTGTCGGCGAAGAGGCTGCAAGCAGAAAAGGTGCTCTTACTAGGAGATGTAGGCTGCAGCCCCCGTTTTCCATGCCGAATTTTGTTTATAACGTTCAGAGGCATTCCCTGGTTAGTCAGTGGTGCGTGCAGGAGACACGCAAGATTGGAGCTTGGTGCAGAGAAGAGACGAACTGATACTGTCCATTTAACAATCACGCAAAAGCGGAGTTTATGTGCTAGGGTCTGAAAATTTTCAAACAGGATATGTAGCTTGCGCGAGTGTTTTGTGGCTGGGAGAATGATGTGAGTACTTTCCATGCTTTATTTGGATCGATATTTCTGCATTGTTTACATGTATGTTTTGATTTCAACAGTTTTCAACGGGCTGTCTGTGTATGTGCGGTCGTCGTCACCGTCGTCGTAGCGGTTTTCGGGTGGCGTTGCGCCGACTCCAAAAGCTCTTGCCGGTGCAGCGGTCACCGCGTCGACCTCGGGAGTCGTTCGTTTAAACCATCGCCTTGCAGCACGCCCGTAGCGCGCAGTGCCTTCATTATTTGCTTTGTAGCCTAGCAAAAGCGTTGGCGCCCAGTCCGGGTTCGTTTCTTCACAGAGCTTGGACGGTCTTCCTACAAATGCAAACAAATGTGATTCTAGTGCAGCGTTAAGTGCGCATTATGTAATATTGCGCAGGCTTAGCTGTTACGACGTGGGCGCCGCACACTCGAATGTTTGGGAGATCGCCCTTGAGATCAGCACGCTTGATACGCGCAAGCCACAGGCTGCGCCGCTTCGAGCTAAGTGCTTTCGTTCGTTCGGCTTTCCATTCCACAACCTTCGGAAGCCGAAAAAGGTTCGTGTTTGCCGACTCCTTCCTCGAGCTGCTTTTACTGCGGTTCCAACACCCAACAGCTGCGCAAATAGCCATTGCAAAACAGTGCCATTCGCATACGACTAACAGCGTGGTGCCATATGGTGGTGCTCCGGGTGCTGCGGTATGGCGGAAACCTAACCCAGCATTGGCGGAAGTGACGTCAGTGCAAGCCATGTATAGATAGCAGTCTGACACTACGTAGGCTATGAGCGTACGAACTGAGTGATAAGAGCGGACTTCACGAGGCTTCTTGCTTGCAGTAACTAATGTACAGCGTGAACGAAAGACAAAGGCGGAGGAAGCGACAGAAACAACCATCTTGCCATGTTAGCAACTGTAGGCCAAACCTCCAGTTCTTGCTTGCATAGACGCTCCTTGTGAATGGTCGGAGTTCTTTTCTGTAATCTCATTCTTCATCGCCATTGCTTTATAATGAAGTGCTTGGGTCTGCGAAATCATTCAATATGAAACTCACTTCGTTGTAGAGGTCGCGCACCCCACAGCTCACAATAGAACCGCAACAAAATTATTCCTTCCTAATACAGGCCATTTCGTTGTAGAGGCATTGGTTGTAGAGGCGTTCGACTGTACGTGCTTTCCTCTAACGAGCACCATTCAAGGCCCAAGCTCGGGGGCTTTCAATAACCAGAATGGTTACTGAGGCACGTTACGATCTTGCTAGTTCGACTGCATTTCTCGCATGACTTCACAGGTGGTGACTTCATTTCCAACCCGGGCTCTCCCGTTGGGAAACAACATTGTTGCGTCGCGTGCGGTTCAGCGTTGCATTTATACGTGCTTATTTATCCCTCATGGTGACGGTGAACAGCGTGGCATACAATATTGGTGGGTGTGACGTATCATTAGGAGCGCCTTCTGTGCTACCGCCATCCTCCGACACTCAACGATGTGCACAGACACGTAATAGTTGCGTAATTTCGTTGCATTTGCATTAAAGCGAGGTTTGCTGAAAGCGGGTATTAAAGCGGTAGCTTCTAGCAGCACGCTGTCTCCTAACTTCGGCGTCAGTCTCTTTTGTACGGCGTCGGCGATGCTGCTGCTGTTGGCACTCCTCTTCTTGATGGCAGCATAAACATTGAATTGTATCTGGTTTATTAGCCTTAGGTTTGAATAAAATGTGTACTGTATTTGCATCCATTTGCACTCATATTTGCACCATTCCCTATACGGTTGCATAACCTTTGCTCTAATATTGGCACAAACATCAAACAAACCCTCGCTTAGCACCATTTCCCACATGTGCACGAGATCTGTCTAATTTTGTGTCCGTCGGTTCACCTGTTTCTCTAACATCTCTACAAAACTCGGCCACTTCGGAAAGTACTGAACTTTTCAGCACAGTAGAGACAGTCACTCAGAACTATACGTAGTGTTCTTCAACGCTGTGCTTGTGCTCGTCTTGTCCGTCACGTCGAGTTCACGGCAACCCTCGAACTCAGTAGAGCCATGTTTCAGTGAGTATACGGGATCATGGACACCGCGTGTGCTTGTACTTTCAGTTTAACAGGAGGTGCTCTGTTACGGACGCATGCGAGTTTATTTTTCCTCACAGCTGCATAAGTTTTCCCCTGGCCGCATCGCAATGACTGACAAGTGCATAGACCACCTGTTGTGTGTCTATGCTTTATTTGACGACCAGAGGCAATTGCTCTCCTATGCGTTGGCACAATTGGAATTTCGGCTTTTGTGCACTGAAAAATTCCTAAAATACACACCTCGCCGATGATCGGAGCACAAGAATTTTTGTGTTTTCAATCAGCAGGCTACTTTGGTCTCCATTGACCACTTAATATTGTTCTTCTGCGCGCGTGTTTTTAATAATTCTTCTCGGTCTCTTTATCTTCTTTCTATTCACCGCTCAGCTTTGACCATATGAAGCGAGTCGAATGCTATCCTGGTTAACCTCCCTACCTATCTTTCTCCGTATTCTTTCTCTCTACGAAAAACAGTTTTCAAAGTGGTTGACTTGTAAGCCGGTATAGGTGTAGTGAAGAGTCAATGTGACCTAACAAATTCGCCCACCATCCCCCGTGTATAAATTACTCTGCACGTTATACGCTGATTACCATCCTGCCTACGTTTTTCAGCAAGCTCTGCGTTTCAGCCTTCCTGTGCGTTCTCCCGCGTGCCCGTAGTGTCCACTCTCTCATTCGTGAGCATTTTGTATTTCTCTGGTTGACCGCACTGCCTTTCTTATCTTTACTTTCTCTGTTTCTCTCTCTCTCTTATTTTTTTTTCTTCTTTTGTCTGGGTACACGGACGCCAGCATTTTTATAAGATTCTGCTTTTTTTTTTTTGCCACGCATGCTTAGCGAAACCGGTTTCTTTGTACTTAATTTCCTTAGCAGCTATACATTTAAGATCCAATAACTAAAAAAGAAAAACTTTGCTCTCCTTTCGCTCGTCTTTAGTTGTTTGGAAACAATCGGGCGTACGCCTTGGAACATTGAAGCTTTAGTGAGGTTGACGTGTGACAGCAATCGATCTCGGAAAAGAGCGTTCTACCACTAACCTTTCACTGAGCACTAATTGCTGTTTAGCGCCGCGCGCAAGAAAAAAAGGCCATGTGTTTCCAACTACAAGAATAGTATAAAAAAAAGCTTGACTAACTTATTTTCATGTCCCTAAAGCTTGTCTCTGAGACTGTAGGAAGAGTCACCGGTATTGCGTTAAACTAGGCGAGCTCAACGTCAAAACTGTCATCCAAGAGGACAAACAACCGTCAAGAGGACGCAGTTGTCAACTGCAGCCGCTATGATGTTTCGACATAACAACAGCTGTACACTGCTTCTTGCCACCAAACTCACCTACCTACATTCACTGCCTCACACGCTGAGCGGCGGCACTACAAAGAACACTGCGGTGTAACTCACTCTAAGCACGTTGTTCGCGAAGCCGTAAAACAACATAGAGGGCGACGTTTCCACTTTTACGTGCGAAAGAAAAAAAAATTATGTCTACTGTTTGACATCCTTGCAAGGTCTTCCAGAATGCCTGCTTCCTTAGGTTTATGGTGCGGAATGGAAAAAGAAAAAAAAATGGAAATGTTGCGCTAGATTGAGTTTGCGCTTTTTCGTACTTGCTTGAAGTACGCGCCTCTGGACAGGGGACACTTAATGTTCCGTTCTCGGAGCGAGTATGGTGCGTGCGCAGATCGCGACACGCCACATAGAGCGACGGGCAACAGCGTGCGTAAACTGCGAAGCTCATAAAAGTAAGGCCACAGCCCTAAAGTATGTGCGCCGTCGCAAATACCCGCGAGTGCGAACGAGAGGGTAAAAAGAGAGTGGTCGTTGAAAAGAAGCAAGCCGCTTTCTCTCCATGAAAAAGGGCCCGTGGCTCCAAATGACGCACGGTCAAGGGCCACGAAGGAGGGTAACAGTGACTCGAGTTTTAACTGCTGCTGAAAAAAGCAAAGAAAGAAAATATATACGGATAATGCAAAAAGAAGAGCCTTCTGTAGCTCTATGAGGACTGACGGTGAGGATACAGGTCGTTTGCATCTCCCGGAAAGCAATTTTGAAACGCTTTCTCGGATTCCGCCCCGCTTACGGTAAGCTTCCTGATTTTTCAGCGTTGTGCGCTATCATATCAGAGGTAGCAGGTATGTAAAAATAAACGCGCAGAGCTAGTTTGCTTTACTTCTGAATAAAAAAAAATTATGTGAGTAAATGACTAACGGCCAAGTAAACGACGGTGTCTTTTTTTGTACTATTCTTACATTGGGTTGTTTTGGTAGTATTAAACCACAACAATAAATATGATTGTTGTCGTCAGATTCGCTCAAGAATATCTTTATTTATTGTAATGCAATGTACCTACAACAACCCATGTTCTTGTATTTACACTACAAGTACAAGCCCAGCAACCAGTAGAAAACAAAGATAGCATGCAGCATAGTGTGTTGACGATACTAAGGAAAACATTTTATTGGGGTGAAATGCATACCCAAAGCAAGCTTAAACATACGTTACGGTTTAAAACTCCATGGAAACGTTCGACTGCTGAAGTTTGGAATCCATTAACGCGAACGACAATGCGACCCCTGAAAGTCGTCATCATCCGTCTATTTATGTGTACTGCCGGACAAAGGCTCCTTTAAGCGATCTCCCATTACCCCTGTCTTTAAACACCATTTACACCTGCAAATTTCCTTATTATTGGACACTCCAAGCGCATTTCTGCCTTCGCCGTGGCAGTCGTCGTCGCCGTGATGTTCCGTATAAAGTCCAATGGCGATAAAACAGTCGCCGCGCGCCGTATGCTGTATGTATGAGTGACAGCGCGCGATGGATGCGTGCTTTCACGGAGAGCTAACGCACGGCGTAGAGCAAACGCGACTTCTTCCGTCGTTCGAAAGGCCGGGGGGGGGGGGGGGGTAAGGGAGAGGAAGTGACGTTTAGCTGCTGCACCAAATGTGTACCTTGCGACCGGGTGCAAGGGCAACTGCAATTTCGCAGGCGAAAGGAGGAAAGCGGGAAGGCAGCGCGGGAGGGAGCGGTACGACTTCTGCTCTACGAGCAAATGCGTACTTGTACTTTTCGCGGCGGCGGGCGGTCGCGCGCACCGTATCTTGAAAGCTATCTGCAATACGTATCCTACCTTTTTATGCGCTGTGCTTTCGCCGCTCAGTTTCGGTTGAAGTGATAGACCACACGAACCTTCGCTCGCTGCTGCTGGCGCACTTGCTCACGCCAGTGTTTTGACAGCGCCAGTGTGGGGTCATTGCACAATGGCGCTGTCAAAATGGCGGTCCTCACGCCAGTGTTTTGTGCGTTCATCGAGTGTGATCTATTCATGTTTGCTTGTGCGCGCTGACACCATGCTTGTTAATTCAGTTAGTAAGCGAATGGGTCCAAGTTTATGCAGCCGATAAAACTACTATCCTTACTCCGTATAGCTCTCTACTAGTAAATTTGCTATCGCAATTGATGCTTCGCCTTTCGGGTGACACTGCGAATTTTTTTTTTATCACACCACATTCTACACCCTAAAACTAGGCACTTAAAACTGCGCAAACGATATATACTACATACGACACCATATTAAGCAAAATGGACTATTCAACCAACCGGGGAATACATCGTATTTGACGGTATAAGGAAGAGTCAGTGTCGTAGGTCAGGGAATTCAAAGAGGATACAAAATATATCCAGTTTTGTCGGGTTCTTCTGACGCCCACTATTCATAGAAATAGTGAAAATGCCCAAGAAGACCAACCTGAACAAATTAAAGTACACAATCAAGACGGGGAATGTTGGCGTGAAACACACTAGAGTTTGTCACAGCAACAGCATGTAATAACACCTCGGTGGATGCCTGTAGCACGAGGAAGCACACACGCCGCAACGACATATGCCCAGACGCTATTCAATTCGAAAATTAATTCTGCGAAAATCCACAACGTGGAGGAGGTGTTAGCAAAGGGATTTTTTTTCATACACTATAAAGTGAGTGAGTGACAGAACTTTATTTAGGTGCAGAGAAGACGCAGGGTAGTACAAAGCTGTCGAGGGACCTCATGCAATTTTGTTTTTAAAGCGAAGATTTCTGTGCTTGCACTCCCGGGTTTGGTGTGGCTGCTGTCTGCTGCTGGGTTGGTCGGTATCTCGGCAGATATATTTTACAGTACATGTACGAAGGTTATGAGTGCGCCAAATGCAAGCACCAGTGAACGGGCTTATGTTATAAAGCTTGTATGCTGACCGACACAGTAATGCCAGAAAGCGCACCCCTGTACTTCGTAACCAAAAAAAAAAAAGAGCGAATTCCTACACATAACTTGAGGACATAATGTCGGCTTCTAGATATCCTTACAGCACACCAAGCTCACGCAATATACTCAACGTCTTCTGTGATTTACTTGATTTTCTTCAATTTAGACATTCACTATGAGCCACTGCGTCTGCGTCCATTCTTGGCCAATCCACCAGAATGAGTACGTGCCACTTGTGACGCAGGAAGTACACAATCGCTACATGTGTCTAGATATGTGCCCTACTTCTCTGTGCGCGTATACCAGACATATCGGCAACTATCATAGATCGGGCTTCATTCTTTTGACATTCTTGTGACGAAGTAAACACAAGTGTACGCATCGCCGTTATTTGTAAAGGATCTAATTATTCGCTGTACTTTAGCTTCGATTCCCTTACTCGTAGGCTTCACATGTGCGTTGGTTCTGCATATGTTTTGTAGTCTCGGGCTATATACTCTCTAACGCAGTAACATTCTATTCTTATCATGTTTTCATTTGTCTTGTTCTCGGAAGCCGATACAAAGATAATGATCCGAACGGATTTCTCTTCGCTAATGAACTCGCCCGAATACCTGGGGCCGAATTCACATATAGCTTTTCATGCCTACGCATTATTTGCCAGCGGCCTGCCGATTGCTATGAGATCAGGAATTTTCACTTACGAAGAATTGTAGCCTAAGATCTCTTTTTTTTTATTTCGGGATTCTGAACACAAGGTATCTTTGAAGCGCCCTTATTGTTCATGTAATTCAGGAGAATCGATAGTTTTGTCGCGGGCCTCAAACCCATAAGCTTCGTCATAAAAACTCTTTCTGCTTAAAGCAAAGAATGTCTACTTTTCTGACACAAAGAGCGAATATGCATACATAAATTTTGAACGACCTATTTGTAACCCTACTTTTGAACCATGGTCTGTATTAACAAAAAAATAGTACTTGCGCCTTGACGGCACATTGCAGCAGATGCTAGCAAATTGCGAAGAGCTTTTCCAAACAAAACGCTTTGCGAATTCGGCCAGTCCTATCAAGCAGCGGAACCACTGTGCGTCGTACGGTTCGTGACAGTGATCCTTCACGAAGCTTGGGCCTTCAATATTTCACCAATGGAGAACTGAGCATGTTGCACACGCCGAGTGAACGAAGTTGTATAGTGGACAATTTCGCAGTGTAATAAATCATACACACCACAGGTTGGTGCGACCTGGTTCATTAACCATGCAATATGTATGGTGGCGTGGAAACATGCAAAGTTCGAAGAACTTGTGAGAGACTGATTGAGACACTATGTCGAATGACTTTTGATGTAATCTGGAGAGCGTCTTATACGCAGAAATGAAAGAGTTAACCGAAAAGATCGAGAAAAAAAGCGTCAGTAACAAAGAATCTGCGTCGGTTTAAACCTAAGCAATATGTAATATTTCGTCCGATAATTATTTTTCCGCCTTTGGGATATTTAGGTATACCTATATAGTTTTAATTACGGTAAGAAGTGGTTTATTTAGAAGGAATTGCTTACTGCTACTGCATTTTATCCATATGTATATTGACGAAGATGCTACGTGAGTGATGGAAATTACACGAAAAAATTATTAACACTAAAGAACAATAAGATAACCAAGTGATGCATGACGTGATGCGATATTTAAGGGTTAGTTTGAAAACATGACTACACATAAAGGTTTAAATGCTCATATGCTATCAGTACTTTGAAGCAACGTTGCACGAAACAAGAAATTGCGCTCAGCACATACTGTCTTATTTGCAATATCTGGAGAAGGACACTGCAGAAATATAGTCCCCGAGTAGACCACGTGAATCCCTGTACTTCGAAACTTCCCGTACAATTCTCGCTTCTACTGGTCGAAAAGCGGGCAAGTTAATAGCACACGTGATAGGTCCTCATGTCGTTCACGACAAACAAAATATGATGATTCAGCACGCTCTATTTCATGTAGGAAGTTGTTGATAAAAGCCATACCTAGCCGAAGTCCATGACAAAGTTTCCACGTCTCTCGGTATGTTTTTGACAGAATGACTTTCCCGATGCCAACATCGTATTCTTTACTTCGCGTAATAGTATGGGGCTTGTTTGAAACACCATCGAAGAATATTATTTTATAGATATTGCAGGAATGCGCCGCTTGCTCCCGCTCATTTGAAGCGTGACATAGGCAGGCTCCCAGGTTGTTATCTTCACCGAAACGTTTAATATAATGACCTGTCAATAGCACGCCACCTAAAAAAACTGAGGGCTGGCCGATTCATCGATTTCATCTGAAAGGCCATTTTTAGATGTTTTCCGCCTACAGCGGCGTATTGAGGCAAACTTTTGAGACTTCGCAATTACGCTCGCTTAATCATTGGGCTCGGATATTTCTCAGGAGGCGTACATTAGGAGAGACTGGACGAAATTAACTAGAATAAGAAAGCGATCTGGCATAGCTTGATGAGGCTAGCATTGTGCACGATAAAAGATGCACTCAATATAGGTATTTCTGCCCGATCCGTGTACCTTTGGTAAGTTAACATATGCAAGTTCTCTCTACATCATAATAATAATTAAAGTGCGAAAATGTGAGCTGTGTGGTTTCTATAGTCTTTCTTTTAACAACGTAATATTGCGCGTTCATTGCATGCTCCCACATCCTGCAGCATCCGTGAAATAAAACGTGCTCTTTTCCGAATAAAAGCCAGCAATAAGAAAATTAATAACCTGCAGCTGGATTCACGTAACTTCTGTTATATAAAGACTGTAAACACTTGCATTGGCTCTGGCCATCTGGATATTTTATTAGGTCAGATGAGTGCGCACGAATTCCGTCGAATGAGAAAAGACGGTGACCTAAGGACAGTGGTTACAATACACACTCAGGTGTACTTCATGAGCTCTATGAATCTGCGGGTGTGTATGTGTGTGTGGGCGTGTGTGTGTGTGTGTGTGGGGGGGGGGGGGGGGGCGCCTTCGATATAAGTCCAAAATGCCACAAGCTTTCCAATGTAGCTAAAGCCACCTTGTGACATGCTACGCAAAAGTCACAGACCTGAAAGCATCTCGAAGGAATCTTTAGGAACACATGAAAAAAAATTTCGCTGGAGAAAATTGTGGAAGTCTCTGCAGCACACTCGAAATTCAAATTTAACTTAGATCGTCAAAGTGGATTCTGCATATGAGATCCCAATAAAAGGCACATCATTCTTTTACAAAGCAAATTGAAGGCATCACCAGTCATAGAAACTCTACGAGCCCCCAATGGAGAAACCTAAGGTGTGAAAAATGCAGCAAAAGCGACGGTGCCATCTAAAACGTTGCAGCATAATTGCTGGTCAAAAAGCACTAAATGAGAAAATGACTAATTAGATAGAATAGCATATAAAAATGTAATTTATTAATCACTGGTATTCACATGGTATTGTTAATCGTATAATACCGGCACGTTGTCTTTACTGGGCCAGTAAGTTACATAATCGAAATTTTGACCATCTAGAGTGAAAGATCGCCCACATTCCATCTCATTTATCATTAATTATGATGACTAATGGTCTCCTGTATACCACTAAGGATTCTGGAAAGAGGACTTTCATGAAGTCGAGCACACGACGGTAACTTGTGGAGTCTAACTTATAGTCAAAGCTAAAAACAGATGCCCACAGCAAACAAAAAATAAGGTGTTCGTAAATTGTTACGCGTGTCGCAAATTTAATTTAGAACAAGCGTAAAAATATATACTTTATTCAGGGAGGCGAGGGCCTTGCAATCTATATTGGTTTTGTGTAATGCTCATTACGCTGCGCTGATGAAGTAAGTGACCACAAAACTTAGTCCACTAACCGGGAGGCATTGTTCCGGAATGATGTGTTGAATTTCTTGTAAGACATTTACGTAAGCTCCACTGTATAACCTGACAGCCCGTTGCATGCCCATCACTTATGGCTTGAGATGATGAAAGCGCTCATTACAGAACAAAGCCAAGCCGTCTTACACACTAGGAAGGTTCTCGCTGAGTGAAGAGCTTTTAGACTATAGCGGGGGAAAAAAAAAAGAGGAAAAACTAATTTTAAGCGACCGCTTTGCCCAGCATCTCACGTTACACATAAAAAAAAAAGGTTCACTAAGTTTACCGCTATCTGTGGACGCTCGCGAATCTCGATAGAGATAAAGTAAATGACGTAGCCAAAGGCAAGGTAGGCAGTAAAAAGGGTACACAACTCCCGGGACACGATATTAAACTAACGTCACGCGCACACCCCTGAAACCCCAGCTGCGGGGCGTTTTCAAAAGGTTCCGCAACAGACAAGCACGTTGGAACAGTTTTCTTCCTTTTGACGTTGCGGGCCATCGAACCGAACACTGAACAAGTACAGCATCTCGGTGTCGTAAACAACCCCAGGCACAGGCTACGTGGCCACAAGTAGGCTGCAAGGGCTGGAACGTTACAAAAAGATGAAGTTGGCCGGGTTTAGCGCTACGCCGAAGGCCGATATAGAGAGAATTTACTTGTCAGGGGAAGTCAACATGCGTATTCTAGGACTTGTTAGGCAAGCATGACTTATCTTCCTCGACAGACTTCTGCAGCACCTGTGTTCTCACCAGCGTGGTCTAGCTCGGCTTATATTTACGTACTTCGATGTGTAGGTTGTTAATGTCGGCAGCGGTTGTCGGAGCCTCTTGAAAAGCAAGTGGAGCACACGTGAGGAGTGTTGCTTTTCTATTAGGTTACTTCTCTATCCTGCAGCGTGATATAGATAGTTTTAGAATAGCGTTTGACGCCTTGCGTACGCTTAACGCAAGCACCTTTGCATGACGTTATTGTGCGTGTCCCTTCAAAGTTTTTAGTTTAGCGTACCGGGGAACACAAATGTGACGCAGACGTTAAAAGACAGGGCGCCATTTGGTGCCTCGTGCCAAATATACCTAAGCCAAGGCAGCTAGTCCATTATTTATTTATTTATTTATTTATTTATTTATTATTTATTTATTTATTTATTTATTTATTTATTTATTTATTCATGTGACCCCTAAAGGTCCTCACGGGGAGGGCATTACAAGGGGGGGGGGGGGGATACAGTCATTATAAACGCTCTACATATTAGGAATATTAACAACAACAACAATACATAGAGCAATAATAACAAGCAGCAATTAAAACATAAAGCATAATACGAAAGGTAAGGATGAAAAAAAGAATAATCCAGAAAATATTATTACACATTTCCATCACAGCGAAGTAAATCTTGGAATCATTTTTTTTTTCATGTTAGTTTCTGTGGCGATGTGTGATGGCAAATTGTTCCACTGACTGATCGTGCGAAGAATGAATGAGTTGGCATGAGAGGATAAATGACACTTTGCGCGTTAAACTTCGAAAGAATGATCATGTGGAAAGATGGCATGGGGTGACTGAAATAAATCGTTGTGATGGGATGGATGGTGATAAAGCTTATAGAAAAGTGTTAAACGAGCAAGTTTACGGTGATATGATAGGCCTTCCAGTTTGGCACGTTTTTTTTTCTTTTTAGTTCTGAGACGCTTGTATAGGATGAGTAGTCTGAAAAAATGAAACGAACAGCACCGCTCTGCAAGGATTCGATGTTAGTGATAACGTAGGCTGGATCAGGGTCCCAAATCACTGCAGCATATTAAATTTTAGGACGTACTAGAGTAGCATAAGCAAGCTTTTTTACCTGGATAGAGGCATGTTTGAGGTTACGTTTAAGAAGACCAAGAGAGCGGCAATCATTTTGTTGTTTTGGTGGCGACACGTCTCGCTAGGCCAACGGACATCGGAATCATCGAATGATGTCTAAAATTCGACGCGCTACGTGCTCATAACCAACGTTTCAGGTGAGTTCAGAGGAATAAAAAGCTAATTTCAACAGTTACTGGCGATCAACAATAGCGAGAGCGTAGCCATCACGAGAATTCACGCAAAAGCGGTAGCCATAGGTGCCGCCATGTTTGACAACGCTGATTCTAAGCGTACGTAAACATTACCTATATGTACATTAAGCTCGCCAAACAGCGTACGGTAAAGTATGAACCCCACGCAAGCGATCTTGGGCGGGGCGGCGACAAGCGACGCGATGGACATGTATGGCTGTCGCGTCCACTCGTCGCCTATACTCGAATCCCACGCGAGCGATGACGTTGAGCGACGTCTTCGCGGGGTTGCCAGTATGAGGGGTGCAAATACGCGCCGAAATTGGCGGGACGCATGCGCTAAAAATGTAAGTTGACTTGTTTTGCTGTATAGAGCAGCATAATATATTTCTGAATGTCTTGCAGGAGGCTTGTTTATCCTTGCACGTATCAAAATTCGTTGCTTGGTAGTTGAAGTGACGCAACACAGTAGCGACAAGAATACTGAACCCTTTATTGCTCTGCGCTCGAGCTTTAAGTAACTGAAAAGCACGCGAGTAGCGACACCCGCTGCGGCCGAGCATATCGCTTCTTGCTGGTAGCTGATAAGGAACTCAGGCGCACAAGTGTGCTTTATCGACGACGCTGCAGTAGTTCCGTGCTAAAACCGGTAGTACTTGACTAATGTGCACCCTGTTCCGGCTTCGCGCTATTTTCCAGTCGCTCATAGCACTCGCGGGCTACGATCGACGAATTCTAGGTATCCAGAAGCCAGCGATCGAGCGCCTAAAACGACCGATCTGTTCGCGGGAAGGCCCGTTTCGTCGCTCGAAGCAGTCGCTCGTCGCTTTCGCGCACAAAGTCACTTACATGGTGTTTGGCCTTAAGATACCGTCCCCACTTACGTAGATCGCAGAAAACAAACAAGGTACGGAGCATGCGCTGTGCAAACCACGCTACTTATTTAGGTACGTAATGCGTTTGCCTTAGGTTGCAAACGCTACTCTAAACCTATTTAATATGGACAGCCCAAGTAAAAAGAGCAGGAATGTTGACATAAAATTCCCTCACCGCCCTTCTGTGCGAGTGCACGATGATGATGGTTAACCCGTTGTATCAATCTTCTACGGTGGATCAGTGGTTATGGCGTTCTGCTGCTAAGTGCACGTTCGCGGTTCGATAACCGGACACGGTGGTCGTTTTAACGCGACAGCGTCAAGGGCCCCGTGTCGCAGAAAATCCGGCGTCGGCGTGCGTGGCGGAGACAATCATCCCTAACCACCCCGACCGCGCAGGCCCTCCGCGTGGCGCAAGGTGTTAGCGAAGGAGAAAATCATCCCGAACCACTCCGACCACGCAGGCCTTCCACGTGGCGAAAAGTTTTGGTGAACAAAAATTGAATTTCTCACAGTGAAATTCGTCAGAAAAATGGTTAAGTACGACTTACCCAAAACCTACCGACATGGTGGCGTCGGATTGGAATTTGAATGAATGAGAAAGCATAATTCTGTTACGATGAAACTCAAGCACAAACGCCTTTTCCAACATTTGTACCATATACCAACAGCGGCGCGCTCGGGTAGTTTACTTACGAAAATGCTATCCAGATGGCGCTCGCATTCTCGGCAGGTCAAATTGTGACTTCGCCTGCGTAATGCGTTTTGGACACGCGCGCGCGTCAGGGCAATAGCAAACAATTACCACAATAATAAAAAAACGGTGCTAGGGCCTTCACATTCTAATATAAGACGACTTATATTGCCCCTGGAAAAACGTCTTCTCTGCAATGCATTTCTGCTTAAAAAATGAAGCCGACATTAAGGGGTCAGTGTAAGCTTGGTCTTTGTAACCAGGCTTTCCCACGTTCTGTGTTGCAATGAGGAGTACTCAAAGCAAAGTGCGATGCGAGCGAGGTCCGATAACGCTATTGCGTTCCACTCTTAAAGGCGGACCTTGAGGGTCCTCCAATTTTTTCATGATGAGGGCGAGATGTAAGAACGCTTGGGTGCCTAAATTAAAAAAAATATATTATGCTGCTTTACGTGCTAGTCCCACTATCTGATTATGAGGCACGCCATAATGGGGGACTGCGGAATAGTTTGGACCACCTGGTGTTCCGGAACGTATACCTAAATCTAACGTGTACCTAATTTTCTGTCGGTAATTCTATACCAGATATTTGGCTCCGCAATGCCTGTTCGGTCAGTTTTATAGCGAAGCTGTTAAGTGCTAGGTTCCGCAGGATCGTGTCCGCATGTAGAAAAACACTATCATCATCAGCATTAGCCTTGGCTCCATGTACACGGTGGTTTCCCGCCAGTTGTCTCTTAGCACAGGTGTCAAAATGGATGAAGGATGGCCCATTGTTATAGCCCTCGCCACTGCCGATGCCTCTTTCACGAGTGTGGCGATACTCGGCGGCGGCAAGTCCCACCAATCGTTGAGCCCTTTTGTCTCGTGACGTAGAGATCGCGCTAGCGCTGTAATGAGCACTTGCCCTTTGTACTCGCTATGGGAAGGACGTTCGTTTAACCACGTCTTCCAGGATTGTGACGTCAGGATCCTGATGATACCGTGCAGTGTGCCGCGGCTATGAACGCTGTGGCTCATACTATAGTCTAAGACGATGGGGCGGACTTGGTGCAGAAAACGCACTGCTTGGCCATCGCGCCGGGCAAAAACAAGAGGCCGGTGTCCTTGCTCTTTGATGAACGTGCCTAATACGCTCAATATAGTCAATAATGATAATATATAAATTCACTGTAACAATATTCACAATAGCAGACCCACCATAATCGCAGCTTCGCTGGCTTCCATCTTCACAGTATACTGGAAGGGCTCTGAATTTTTTCGGCTAGGGTTTTTGAGGCAAGACATTATCTTCTCCGACCCCTGTGACCCCAGTGCACATAACAAGGCGTCGTATGCTAACTTTCTGTGGGTAATTCTATACCAGATATTTGGCTGGGGAATGCCTGTTCAGTTTTTCGGCTAGGGTTTCCGACGCTCATTTTTTGACGCTCGCAGCTTCCTTTTTGTTGAGACCGGAGTGGTAATGGACGCAAACATTGATATGGCAGCCGACGGTGGGCACGCCATCTGTGGAGGAGCGCTTACGGTAGGCAAAGCACTGTTCGAGTTGTTTAATGCGCCTGTGAAGCTTTTAGTACTGGGTATCCTGCTAGTTTGAGGTGTCTGTCGAGGCTTTAATGGTTCTCGTTGGTTCTCCTGAAGTCGCACTAGGGATAATAGTACCAGGGAAGGTCCGTTCAGCAGGCGCCCATTTTCGCCGAGGTGAGTTCTCAGATGATGCATAGGGTGCGCGTGCGAACGATTGCAAATGTTGGCGTCGCCTCAGACGGCGTTTACGACGGTGGCGGTTATGGGCGAAAAATGCGAGCAAAGTTTCCGGCTCAGTTCGTGAAGGGGAAATCCTGGCTCTCAAGAACTGTCGCAGGCTTTGATGGTCTTTCTTCACAAAGAACTTTCCGGCGAATGTTGGATCGCGGTTGTCATGTTGCTTGTCGGCACCATAACAGCTACGTGTTCTTGGCAGGACTGATGCGGCATGATTGGTAAAGGCAGCGCAACGCTCGACGCACTGCATTGTCAAGCTCAGAGGGCATGGGGAAACTAGCGAGACTGCAGGTGGTGACACGGTTTCGCTTCAATAAGCACCGGTGTTGAAATGACCTGAGGGTAGTTGCGAGGAAAGGAGCGTGAGAAGGTGGCTGTGCCGATGCTATCATTACGGCGTACTTGCTGCATGAGTTGATTCGTGACATGGGTAGTTCAAAAGCTTCGGGGGGCTGTCGTCATCAGGTAGTGTCTTTAACTGCACCAAACTTTTTTTTAATTGACCGTAGTAGTTAGGAGCAATTCTGATCCTTGATCTAGATTACTCGTTGAAGCAGCCATTAGTGGTACGCGACATCAAAATACCTAATTGAATAATGAACGTAAATACGATAACTATGTGAATTAGTTATTTTACGGCACATATTTAAATCTATGAATTATAGCCGGGGAGTTCGCAAGGCATATATTCACTTGAAACGAAGGCTCAGGGCTCGACCAGTTTCGAGATAATAATTTTCAAGATGTCCGACAAAATGCATTGGAGTTCTTGTTACTTCAACGCATTCCAGTGCTACAATGTACAAAACAGCTGTTTCCTTCAAAAAAAAAGTGGAAGGACACGGCATGCTTACAGCAACTTTGACGGAGCACATCTCGAAAGCAGTGCCATCCTCAGAAATCGTTTCAAGTTGATATGCCTTGCAAATTAGCTGGCTACAATTCGTAGATTGAAATGTGTAACGTGAAGTAGTTAATTATAAAGCTAATTAGCCTAACTGTGTGCCGCATCAGTCCTGCCAAGAACATGTAGTTGCTATGGTGCCGAAAAGCAACATGACAACTGCAATTACGGATTTAAATTTCTCGCAGAAGTACTGGCCGAATCAACGAGTATTTTGGATCAATGGTTGGAGCTGTGTTATTGCCACATATGGTTTTTAAAATTTGGTGCAGCTAAAAAAATTTATACGTGCTTCCGAAAAGGGTCACTTTGTTTGGTGCATGCTTTGCGACGTCCGCAGAGGGAGTGCAGAATTTGAGGGCCAGTGTGTCTTGCGGAGGCTTTCGGTATTCAACGAGAGACAGCAGGACGGATTTATTACAGCTGACTGTCCGCTTTCTACTGAAAAGACGAAGCAAATGCATTTCATCTTTGATATTGGAATAAAGTTTATTCTTGCACTTTCTTATAGGTTCACATTGATTTATTAAAAGCGAAGTTTTTCTTTGCGAACCTCGACAGGTTTTCGTGACCGCGCGTGTCGCGCGGCTATTCTCTTGCCGAATAGGCTAAACAATCGCAGCGGACGACGCGCGCGATGTCACCGCCGATGAATTCCTTCACCAACAGATGGCGCTCGCCTCCGCGCATCCGCGGTGGCGGCCATGCGGGGGAAATAAAAAAATAACGGGAAAAACGCCAGGACGCCCCGCAATCTTCATCGTCAACCTTTGCACGACCACCAGATGGCGCTCACCATCGCGCATCCACGTTAGCAGTGGTTAGGTTAGCAATGCAGGTTAGCAATGCAGGCAATTAAATTAAAGCTGAGAGCATGGACAGAGTATAATGGCATATTGGGAGAACTTAGAATGGCTTCAGAATCGGTAGGCGTCTGGATAATGACTTATTTGTCCTTACTCAGTGTATTGAAATATCGACAGAAGAAATACCGAATATGTGGCTTTTTTAGGCACTACCGGAGCGTATGACAACGTAAACCGCAACTTATTGTGGGATATTGTGGAAGGGGAAGGCATAGGCAACGACTGTATACAGATTTTGAGAGAGATTTACCTAGAGAATAGAGTTTGCGTTGAAGGCATGGAAATAGGAGCGAGGGGCAAGTTGATATCAACAAGGGATGGAGACAGGTGTGCCTTCTGTCCCCGCTGCTGTTTATGACGTACATGGTAACGATGGAATGGGCGCTAGAGGGAAACAATATCGGTTTCAATCTCTCATACAAACAGGCGGCTACAATAGTAGAGCAGCAGCTTCCAGGTTTATTTTATGCGGACGACATTGTCTTGCTAGCTAACAACCGAAGTGGTATGTAACATCTGGCTAATATCTCTGGACAGGAAGGCGAGAATTTAGTTCTGAAATTTAGCATTAAAAAATCTGGTGTTAGGGTAGTCAATGAAAACAGTGAACAGACAGTGTCACTAGAGGACGAGGAAATACCTCAGGTAAAAGAATGTAAATCCTTGGTATATGGATAAACGAAGGCTACATATATATATATATATATATATATATATATATATATATATATATATATATATATATATATATATATATATATATATATATATATGGAAATACAGGACAATACAATTACGGCAAAGGGGAAGCGAAATGCTGCCATAATGAAACACAGAGCGCTATGGGGATACAATAGGTATGAGGTGCTCCGGGAATGTGGAAAGGTGTAATGGTTCCATGACTTACATTTAGAAATGCGGTTGTTTGCTTGAAGTCAGGGGTACAATCAGGGCTCGATGCAACGAAGAGTCAGTGGGACGCCTCGCACTGGGTGCTCACGGGAAGACTACAAAAGAAGCTGTTCAGGGTGATATGGGCTGGAGAAGTTTTGAAGTGAGGGAAGCTCAGAGTAAAATTGGTCATGAACAACCACTAAGGAATATGGAAGAATTTAAATGAGCTGGGAGAGTGTTCAGATATTTGTACTGGAAGAACATTGATTCACAGTGGAGAAAATTAACTAGGAAGCTTACGAGCAAGTACGCGACCGGTATAGTAAGTAACATTAAACAAAGAATTTCAAGCGCAAAGTCAGAGAGGCTGAAAAATCTCATGGGTGGCGGCAATGGAAAAGAAACCTTCTATGAGTAACTACTCAAGAATAAAAATGAAATCAGGAAAGAAACAATTTACGATAACTCAAACAGAAGCTCTTTACTTTTCGAAGCCAGATCAGGATGCCTTAGAATGCGCACTTATAAAGCGAGGTACAGTAAAGATGAAGTATGTGCTTGCTGCGGTAAAGCTATAGAAGGAAACGATGGAGCAGTTCTACTAGAATGTGACGATATCTGCCAAGCGGTGGATTTAGGCGCATCTAGCCTCCTTGAAGCCCTTGGTTTCAGCGAGAGCAGGGGGAAAGTAAGCATAATTACAATAGAGATTAGTAAGAGGCGACTGGAATATAGGTGGAAGAAAAGCAGGGAAGGGACAAACCAACGCAGAAAAACAAAGTTCCCAATAGGGGTTCAGAAAGGTTGGTGGTGGAAATTCTTCGTGGGTTTATTATATATATATATATATATATATATATATATATATATATATATATATATATTATGACAGCTCGGACATGAGGCAATATAACAACGAGCTTGGTGGCGCAACCCACCACCCGTTCCGAAGGGGATGCTCCTAGCTGAGCATCCATCCATCCCAAGGTAGCGGCGGCGTCGGCCATGCGTGAAAAGAATAAACACAAACTCGTGTTTCGACTGTTTATGCACTCACACAAAGCATCACTGTAAGTATCGTCGTAGATTCCAACTCACTGGATCTGTTGCTTTTTTTTCTGTTTTTTAATGTATACAAATGCCTACGAAAAAAAGCTAGGTCGGGCTTTTCCTCACGTTTTATTAGCTGTTTCTTTTTTTCTGTTTTTCTATACAGACAGATTATTCAAACATATAGACGTGCGTGTCGACAATGTGCTTGTCTGACGCTTCTCACTTTGTGTCACAGACTTTTCAAGGGATGAGTGTTGCTTCGGCGAGTCCATTCTCCGATGTGACACACGTCCACTTCTACACCCCCGCGTGTGTATTTATTTCGCCGCAATCTTTCTCGGGTACAGGAAGTTTGTCTTCAGAGGCTTCGGGCTGGGGTCGCCCCTACAGTTGCTGTCACCTGCGCCTGAGCATCTGTAAGCGACAACCCTACAAGATGTCCTAAGTGGCCAGCACCTGCGTTCCCGGGGGTTGGCCGTCATCTTTTGTGGCTGTGTCTTGGGGACCACCAAACTACAAAAAAAGAAAAGAAAGGGCAAAAAAAAAAAACAAACATGGCAACGCTCTTCAACCCTTTTCCACCTTCGTAAATCGTGGTGTCGTGGACGGATACTTTGTGTTTACTACAAAACAAAGGTGGTTATGCTAAATAAATAAAAGGTAACCATAGTTAGGTATAGTACTAATCTCTCGTCGTCATTGTAAAAAACCAGAGCACTATGACACATAAGCAAGTAGTGAAAGCTTATTCCCTGTCCTAAGTAGATGATGCACCTAAGTTGCATTGGCAAAGCACAACGTTATTTTGAATGGTGACTACCTGAATAGTCACACGGTGCAGATAAGTTACGGAATGACCACCCACATTACCATGAGCGATGGCTATTAGACCCAAGAAGCGGAACCAAGGGCTACTGAGTCTGGTATGCCGTGCTGTGTACCTCAACCAGGACACGCAATGTGACAGAAAAGACGCACATATAAAATTAATGAGAGCTACGACATGGAATTTATATACGTACATAAATCGTACATGAACAAGGAATTAGATTAAACAGTAAAATTTAGCAAACCTTAAGTTACAACCAGGAAGTTGTAGCGCTATTTATAAATAAGCGTTCTCCTTTTCTTCTTCGCATTGTTTTCTTGTTTTAAACCACCATGGTGTCTATAGCATTGTGGTGCTGAGCGCGACATCGCGGGTCTGGTCCCAGCCTCGGCCGCATTCCAATGTGGATGTGGGTGGGGGGAGGTAATGCGAAAACGCTAGTGTACCATGCATTGAGTGCGTGTTAAGAAGCCCTAGGGGATCAAAATAAATCTAGAGTCACCCACTAGGGTGTGCCTCAAAATCATATGTGGTTATATGCCACGTAAAATTTCAAAAAATATATATATTTCTTTTCTTTTTTCTTCACTAGTTCGTGTGTTTGCTCTGATTGCTTTTTAGTTGCGACTCACAGCTAAAATTCTTGCAGACTTTTCTTCGTGTCCAAATTGTCCTGTTCACTGGTTATTTGTCCCGAAAGACGTACAAGATTTCATCTCCTGCAGAGCCTTTATCGATGTTAACTTTATCGATGTCGGTCGTGTGTCCATCTCACATTGCTGGAGAAAACTGTAGTGGCGGAACAATGGTAGCGCTACGGAAATACGAAATAATAAAAAAAGAGCAGAGCGAGGGCCATGATTCATAACAACCGCTTACGCTATAGAACAGTTCGTAAGATAAATATTCAACCAATCCTGATGCTGGACATACGATTAGCGAAGGGGGACCGGCAACGGCAAAGAGCTTTGTGAATTCGGACCGAGATGTTTAGGCATTCCCTCTCATTTTATTTTATATGTTTTTGTTCTAGCTCTGATAATGAGCCCTATTTCCCGTTTTTTAATAAGCTGCATCCTGTTCTACCATTCTTGCATTTTCGAGTTCAAGTGACAGTATTATTTAAGTGCCGCCATAATCCCAGCACGTAAGAAGGTAGATGAACCGGTCTATGCTAAATATATAATCATGATAATTCTCAAAGCTTCGCGCTAGTCATCAAACTTCAAATGATGAGACGGCCTATGTCTCATAACAAACAAATTCCGGCAGTAACTTCAACAAGAGGATTCAGTGAACTCCGTATCGTCATCCGCCTTACGGGGTGCGAAATATGCGCAACTTATCAAAGGCATGTTGAACAAAAAAAAAGTTATTTGATTAAACAACACGAGAACGACGAAACACATTCGCTGCAAACCGCGGCAAGTACACGATGAGCGCAAATTTTCATCTAGTTTCTAAACCATGCAACATATAGTAGTACTGTGGACGAAGCTCCGAGAAATGGGCCACGCCAGGACTACGACATAGGCGCTGAATATAACAAGGAGATCAACAAAATAGTTTATGTTTTTGGCATGCGTAATGCGCAAAATTCGTTTTGCTTCCCTTAATGTCTTGTCACCGGATATATTTATATGTAAACTCAATGTGAAGTGGGACTACTCACCCGAGATCACTTCCAGAGATTTGAGATGCGAAGCCGTCCCGCTCCATTTCCTCGCTGTGTTGAGAGCACCGAGGAAGAAGACCCTGGGAGGAGGGAATGAATATGGTACAGCACGAAAAAAAAAAGAAAACGAAAAAGGAAGACGTACGAAAACGTCGTCCGACACGTCCATCACGAAATGCATGGATCCGGCTCTGCGAGACCAACGCAAGCAGTAGGCTTCTACACACGAGACGATGCGGAATATACATACTGCCCGATAAAGTAAACTAGCGAGCGAGAGTGATCCGGACGACTTCCACTCCCAGGAGATGGCCGCGTCGTTCGTCTGTCGTGTTGGCGTTGAAAGCCTGCGGACCTTGCATGTTCCCTTGCTTATTACTCGGTATATATATATTTTTTCTTGTTGGCGTATCACTCATCATAGACGCAATGGTATTGCACAGAAGAACGACGACATTGGATCGCTGCATCGTTCGTGTAATACAAGCGTCGTCAATCGCAGGAATCGCAGAAATTCGCAGAAATCTGAAGGCTTGCGAGTGAGCTTGCTGTGGCATCGTATTCGTGCTGGTCACTCTTATTCTAAGTCATCTCTTGCGAATAAGTAGGAGTGTTATTTACGAGCAACGAGACACGAATATGAGGCTTGCGCGAAATATATTCGCTTATATTAGGCCAATGTGAGGATTTCGAGCAGTGCAGACGGTTCCGTGACAAGAGAAATGTCTGTCTGCGTATGCATTACGGTGCTCATCAGCACAGAAGTCCGTTGGGCAATACAAGAACTTTTAGTGTAATAAAAGCACGAACTCGAAGGAAATCAGCTGTGCCCATAAGAAAAGTATATGTCACTGCTTCAAGCTCTATACAGGGTGTTCATTTTTAAGTTTTACGGAATTTTTAGAAATCGCCTGTGGCAGGTGCCTTAATTCTTATCATTGAGCTGGGTTATTCTATGAGGCGGACATTAGTAGCACGATAAATCGAAACACATATTCAACTAATTAACAAAAATAAAATACTTGAGTTCTTAGTGAATTACTTTACGACACATATTCCAATTTGCGAATTGTAGACGGTGAGCTTGTCAGGCGTATCTACTTGTAATGAATTTCCTTATTAGTTATTTATTAGTTACTCAATAGTTCCTCTGTGGGCACTTCAAGAACAAATAAAAAAATTGTTTTCACTTTCTGATTGATAACGGAAACCCACGCACCAGCCCAATCTTGCATGAAAAGAAGCCTTACAAGTGATTTTAATTTTTTTTGCGTCTTGAATACAGACATGCTCATACAACACTACGCATCGAGGCTGCCAGCTTCCTGAAGTTCGAAAAGCGATGTTTACTAGTGGTGGCTTGGGACAAAAAAATATGGACTTTTTCGGTAAATCCCTCGCTACATAATTTCGGAGTGAAGCTTTCTTTAGATACTCTATCGAGTTTGCTTGGAAGTTGTCTGGCGCATCTCGAGCACAGCACGCACAGTGTTACCCGCTGACGGTGAAGTGTCGCTTGAGAGCACAGCGAAGGCAGTGCACACAATGCAAACATCGCGTAAAACGCTAAAGCAAACACAATACCCTAAACATCAATGAAACAATCGCACCAAGCAACGCGCTCACATGCAAGCATTTATTACAACCTTGTGGTTCCGATTGGTGAAACAAGACCATCAAAGGTGGGCAGTGCTTCAAGGAAGCGAAGAAGTGGAAATCCGAAACAGCGTCAGTACTATGCAGCAAACAACGTCAGGCAACAGGTCCGCGCAAACGTCGCGAAAGCTTGGTGCTCTCATGGTTATAGCACAAGCGTTGGACCTGCGCAAGTTCTCTGGCTCTGCGATTAGTGTCATAAACGCACAAAATCAATCATATATAAGCCAGAGCAGTGCATCGGACCACACGGGCGCTTATCTTACACGCTTTTTCCTGAGACACGTCGTCAACGCCGTTAATTATTCGGCAGGGCCGGCGCTTCGATGGCTCTTAAAACCTCGATATATTTCAATACGGCCATACTATGATCGTCATCAAACTGCGTGACGACATGTACAACTATCAGATGTGAAGCACGTTGAGCGCAACCTCGATGCGTGATTTCTGAAGCAAGCTGGTGTATTGCTAAGGTAGGCCATAAATGTCTGCCTACCGGCGTCACATCGGGAGTGGAAGCAGATGTGTCTCTATCAATGTCGTTTATATTCATTTGCGCTGTTTATTTGAAGAACACAAGGTGGTTTAGTGCGAAAGCAGACGCAAGCCCGGATAAGGGTGTAACCCCAGTAGCTTCTGTTCAGACGGGACATTTTGAAATTGCCGATTACAAATCGGTCTTCTCCGCGTCAATTCTAATAGTGGCATCTGGCTCCTAGGCCGTGGTCGGTTGCGCGACCACGCCGCCGATGGGCAATGTAGATATACCATAAAATTCAAGACTTTCGTTCACAAAATGAATTTTGAGGTTTTTAAAGCATCATGATTTTTTTACTAAAACCTTATTATGATATTTCCAATCATTCAGTGCACTGGTAGCCCGAGTAATTACCACTCATTATCATGCCAGTGACCCCTCCACCGGCCCTGTGGGAGCGACGACAATCACTGCGTTTGCTCAACAAGAGAAATGGGCCTTGCGCTGTCACCTGCTGCTTAGGCAATAAAGTTCACACTATATAGATATCTGTATATATCCACGGAACTTTCAACCTGCCTTGTTATTGCGATAGCAATTATATGGACACTCCAAGCGCATTCCTGCCGTCGTCGTCGCCGTCATCGTCGCTGTGAGGTTCGGTATAAAGTCCAACGGCAATAAAATCATCGCCGGGCGCCGTGCGCTGTGTGTATTAGTGAAAGCGTACGAGGGGGAGCCGACAATTGCGGCTCAATGTAGCACATGCGTAGGAGGAAGGCAGGCCGGAAGCACGCAGTCTTCTTTCGCGCGCGAGGGCACGGGGGCGAGGCGATGTTGAGGGAGAGGCGGGTGCGTTCAGCTCCATCGGCTACTGCTCACAGCGCAGCGCGGTTGCGCGGGCGCCGTATCTTGAAAGCAATCTGCGATGTGGGCGAAATTCATGCCCGCGCGGGCCTCCTCTTCAAAGCGATCTGCGGTGGGGACAAAGTGCACGCGTCAAGTGCCCGTAGCTTCGTATGCGCTGTGCTTTCGACGTTTAGTTCGCGTTGAAGAGAGACGAGAGACAACGCGAAGGTCAATTTGCTCGCGGCTGCTGGCGCGCTTTCTCACTCCGGCGTTTTCCCAGTGAGTTTCCGCGGTCATCGAGCGATATGTGTTCATGTTTACCTGTGCGCGCGTGACACCGTGCTTCTCTATTTAGTTAGTAAGCCAATGTTTACAACTTTATACGGCCCATTAAACTACTATCCTTGCTTCGTACAGCTCTCTATATGTATAGTAATTTGCTATCACGATAGATGCTTCGCCTTTCGGGCGAAACTGCGACTTTATTTCTTAACTGTACAAAAACTTCGTAAATATCTGCCGGATAAATATCAAGCTCTTGGTGAGATCATTTAGTTCGCTATTGCGCTTTGATTTATCTGACCTCACGTTGCGTCTGTTGACAGAAATATTGTGCTTGAAACGACTGAAGCACAGCAATTAGCCATATCAGGAGGGCTGTCTTAAGTAGAAATAAGAACGCAGATGATGCCACGGACATTTTTTTTTTCTTTTTTGAAGCTCGCATTTCAGAGCTGAACAGGAGCGGCTACTACTACTAACCTGGACAATGAACTCAATTTCACTTGGCTAATTGCAGGGCTGTGAAAGCGTGTCTTCTTTATTTTCATAGTATACATTTAGGTGAGCCCGTATACCTTTATCGTCATTTCAGTATTCAGTAGCTACAAGGCATTAACAATAAGGCGTAGTTGAGCAGGTTAATAGCAGGTGAACACGCTGTATGACCAGAGATGGTTCATTATTCATGAAAGATCCACTTGAATTGTCAGAAGGATTCAATCTCCGGACAATAGTATTATGGTGATTAGTAATGACCGCCAGACGTTCCCGTTAGCATAAAACATTTTCAAGTGCATCATTTTTCTTGTGTCCTGGCATGATTGCCTGTTGGTCATAATAGCGGCAAGAGTTTCATTTGTTTTTTGTTGCTTTTGTTGACACAACAGGCCTTCAAGATGTTCAAAACGTTACTCAGCCTCGTCTGCGTGTGCCTCGCAGCTCAACATCTAGATACATTACGTGAATGAAGCTTAAGGTACCTCCCTGCAGAGAAACCATAAGGAAGTGCATTACACGGACCATCAGCTTCAGACAGTCATCACAGTTCATCCGTTAAACGCGCTGTGAATGAACGCTCAAAAGCTTTGCGGCTGTGCCAAGTACATTAAGTACGCGGCGCTCACGGCATCTCAGGCAGCGACGCAACCATTTACAGAATGGCTTGACTACGTCCATCATGCGAGCACTTCTGCAACGCGGGTGTCATCAATCAAGAGGCTTCAATTACGCGTGCACAAGAGGGAGTAGACGAAGCTGGCGATGTTCGTAATCAATCTTCCGGACACCGATGGCAAGAGCCAGTTGCTTACTCTATACTGGGTCAGCCATTGTTGTAGGTGGTATGGCGAGACGTTAGGAAGTAAATCTTGCGTACGAACCAAAAGACGAAAGAGTGTGCTGAAAAGGCAGCCACCCATTTCGCCTATTCTGTAGTTGCATGCCTGCAGGTGTTGTTTGATAGGACAGACTGTCAAAAGTGTGAGCAACCCTGCGGCAAACTCTGCGGACATTTCACGAGCTCAGATAGTGCAAGCATGTGTTTACAAACCATCCCTTATACCTTTGTTTTTTTTTCCAGCACGTGTAAGTTACCTTGCTGATATACCCATGGTTACTTATTTTATATCGACATAAAGCGAGACAACATTCCCCGTAAACAAAAGCCACCCGACATTTGGTTTTGTTGGAGCCGAGACATCAGGCCTCGAGATTACAGACAGATTACCAGAGAAAACTGCGTATATGCAACGTTGTTGTCTACTCAGAGCAGAAACGCATCATTAGTGTTTGCTCCAATTTGACCTAGACATTTCTTGCACCTTATTTGAGATAAGAGCGGCGGATGTGATGCCTTAGGCACATATTTATTAAAGCAAAATTAGACGCTTGGATATTACTTAATCATGTATTTTCCTTAAAAGTGGAAGACTTCGAACGTCTGTTGAGAAATCATTCTTGTCTTTCTGTGCTATAGGCTAAAGTCAAGGAGAATGTAAAAACCCAAGTGAATTTAGATATAAGTGAATACTTCCTGTTGAACAAAACCAAATATTGAAGTACGTAGCAACTGGGGTTGCGAAGTTAATGTCCTGATTTTCTTTGCTTTCTAAGAACTCGTTCTCATTAGCGGGTTGCTTTCACTGCTGATACATATATATATATATTTCCTGACAAAGGCCGGAACCCGGCCGAAACGTAGGAAATAAAGCAGCGTTTTTTGTTCGTACATGCGGCCTCAACCTGCAAGTTCCTATATATATATATATATATATATATATATATATATATATATATATATATATATGCCGAATTAGCATAACGCAAATAGGTACACTCGCAACCACGCACACACCCACCCACACAGACCGAATAGATAGCCATCTCCGAACAGCCATCGCCATCCTCCTTGGCCGCGTTTCAAGCATGGCGCGCTCCGGCGCGTGTGTCACGTGCCTCGTGCTGGGAGCGGCGAGGTTAGAAGCAGAGGAGGAGGAAATAACTTTACTGCAAGTCCTGCAAGTTGGCGGGAAGACGCAGAAGAATAAAAAAGAACTTCAGCTCCTGCCGTCCGTCCGAACGTTTCTCGGGGTGTCGCTCGCTGACTCACACATTGTTTTAGTGAACCTAACCTCGGTCCCTACATATTTGTACAATCGCTGCCCCAATCTCCCCCCATCACGGGTGTTTACAAACTGCTCGGGCATAAGGTCTAATTTATAAATACCTAATTACAGGCCTCGATCATGTGACACTGCTGCGGGAATAGCTTAACGTAGTAGCAATTTGCTTCACAAATTGCAAATGTTCATTTAGCTTATGGGGTTTTACGTGCCAAAACCACCATCTAGTTATGAGGCACGCCGTAGGGGGCGGAACTTCGGATTAGTTTGGGCCATCTGGGGTTTTTGGACGTGCACCTAAATCTAAATACATGCCGGGTGCTTTCTGCATTTCGCCCCCATCGATATGCGGTCGCCGGGGCCGGGATTGATGCCACGACCTGCTTAGCAGCCCAATGCAAATTTGCGTTTGCAAATTTCAGCAAATGAAATTCCGCTATACTTTAGTCAAAATAATTTGAACTATAATTACAGTTTTTTCGTCAACGAGGGAGGGCCTCCTAATTTTACCGCGAGTGCAGACTTTCTCCTCCGCCGTATAAAGAAAATGAAAGAAAGAAAAGAATGAAAGAAAAAGGTAGAAGTAAATACAAAATTATCTTGCACACATATTTATAAAAAAACAAAAAAAAAAACAAATGAAACTTTCCGCTACACTACGCGTGTGGTTGTTTCCGTTTCGCATGACGGGTAGACTGCCTTCGCTATGCGATTTATTTGCGTTAATTAGTGAAGTGCCACTGGGGGTATTCAGTGTCAATGTAAGAGTGAGGCGGGGTTCGCATTTGCAATTAAAAAGCGGTTGCATTGTTATCTCGAATAGCGGAAGCAGCAGTAACCTGTTCGTCAGCACTTAATTGTTAACGGTAGAAATGCGCCAAAGAATGGCGTCAGGAAATATTCCAGTATAATTCTTCTTCATTATTATTTTATGTAAGATGTGTCATTAGCCATTGGCCCGCAAGATTGTTTGCCATAAATTCAGCTCTTTTTTGATGTAATTTCCAGAGAAAAAAATCCCCTATTTACCGTTAAATCAACGCCAAGATTTTTACAGGTACAGCTTTAAAGAAACCATTGCGGATACACAAAGAGTTAATAAGACCGAGAATATAGTATATACGATATTCGCATCACATGGAATGTTCAGCCATTACGGGAATTACAAGCCCAGCTATTATTAACAAGTTCAACAAGGCAGGACATCACTCAGATCTTGTTTGTTTTCTTTCTCACTTGGGTTTCGTAGCAGAAGATTGACTCTCAACTCGCAACGATGCATTGGAGTCAAACGGATCGTGCCGCCCTTAGCTTATTCCGTTATACTTGACTTTGCTTTAAAACAGTCACGTCCCACCTTCTCACAATTTCCCGCTATAGTTCGCCTTGCATTCTCGGCATCGCCTTGAAGTGCGCATTATTCGCTTACAACAACACACATGCGAAAAACACTTTAACTGAGACAAAAATTTCCAGTTTTCGACCTCAATACGGCAACGCTGAGTCGTGAGTGGTGTGTAGCATAGAGCTTCTCGCTCGCGCACCGGATTCGTAAAGGACTAAACTGGACGTTGTACTTTTGTTTTACTTGTATAGATACCTTTCTAAGCTTACTTTATAAAAAAAGCGAATATGGAGAAAAGCTTTCTGCTTTGTCGAGTCTTGTTCGCCTGCTCGGAGACGAGTTCTATAGACATCAAACGGCACCGACAACACTTGCTACGGTTGACTTGCAAAATATGTTTTGGACGAAGCTTGCGTCGGCATTTCGCACGGCTTCAGTTCTACGGCCAAAATTTCTAGCTTGTTTATGTGTTTGCTGAACTTCAAGACTGTCTCAATGCTACCCAATATGTGCATGTCGGAACGCAAAGGAATGTGCCTTATAGGCGCGATGTCTAATACTTGACTATGGTTCCGCAGTCTTTATGTCTTTTGTGACGGCGGGCTTTGGCTTACAAGAACAGTTATTTTCGAAAAGAGGGGAAAATTCTCCCAATGTAGGGTATGTTAGGTATGTGCTCTGGAAAGGCGCAGGACGATTGCCTTGATAAAAAATCCACGTAGACGACTCCTTATTTTTTAATAGCCGGTTACACGATTTATGACAGCCATTAAAAAGGTTCCCGAGTGGCATTGGTGGACTAATTAAATGGCCATTATCATTCGTTCATGTTGTCATGAACATAAATGTCTTTCGCACAGCAATACAGCTTCAGTTTCAGCTTGTGTGATTTACAACGTATTCAACAAATCGAACCAGTGCGCACCGGATCGATTTCTCGAATTCGCCATTTGTGTTCGATCGTACTTGAAAAAGTGCGCTGCCTTTAGAATCATAATAGAAAACAAGTTCTGCAGAGACGCCAAGCTTCGATGTAGCCTCCCAATTAGCTATACCGACAATAGCACAAATATATATTGCTCTATTGTAATTACGCATCTTGCTGACAAGTCCAGTTTACCGTAATCTCAACGCTATTAATACTTGGCTATAAAAGTAGCTACAAACATTCGTGATTATTTTTTTTCGAATTTACTTTAAAATCAGCATCTGCATTAAATTAACTTTAACATGATACACTTTGGTTTCGGCCGATATAATCAGGAAGCCCTCTATTCCTTCGCTGTAGTGCATTCCCCGAACTGCTATCAAGAACGTGTTTTCACTTTGGTGCGGAGCTAACTTGTCGTTTTGTGGACACATTACAATGTCACTGCGAAGAGAGGTGATGTACACATTTGCTTCCTAAGGTATCATTTAATGGCGATAGTCATTTACGAAATCATAAAGCAACTCTTCGCTTAGGATGTATAACATCCTAACATATATATATATATATATATATAACATGCCGCTGAGTGGATCTAACATACTTGTTAGAATCAACGTTAAGCGAAGCCTTTTTGGAAAGCTTCACATAAATGCGCCTCGAAGAGACACCATACGTGCAACGCAATTTTGTTTCCCATATTTGTATTTGCAAATATGTTCAAGGAACTTTTCAGGTTCTTTTCCCATCGCAGACGTTTTGTACCATTTGGCTTCTTACTAACGAGTATATAGCTGTTCATGTTCTGCATTGCGCTTTGCACAACACTATAGTCCCATGCAATGGAGTATACCTGCTGCGTTCCGACGTTTATTTCGATGGGGGCGAAATGCAGGAAACACCCGTATACTTAGATTTAGGTGCACGTTAAAGAACCCCAGGTGGTAGAAATTATTCCTAAGTCCCCCACTACGGCGTGCCTCATTATCAGATGCTTGTTTTCACACGTAAAACCCCATATTTATTTTTTTCTTGCGTTCCGACGTTTAAATGAAGAAAAAGAGCCGCAGTGTCGCCCGAAAGGCGAAACATCGATTGCGATAGCAAATTAGTAGACAGCTATACGAAGTAAGAATATTAGTAGTTTAATCGGCCGTATAAACTCGGAAATATTCGCTTCCTAACTAAATTAACAAGCATGGTATCAGCGTGCACAGGCAAATGCGTACACATGCCAATCGATGATCGTGGTCAGTCGCTGTCAAAACGCTGCCCCCCCCCCCCCCCACCTCCCTCCCATCTCCTCATGGTCTTTCACACGACGGAAGACGGTGCGTTTGTTGTAAGCTTCCTTCTCCTGCGTGCGCCAGATTGAGTCGCAATCGCCGGCTCCCCTAGCGCGCTTTCACTGGAACAAAATCATACGGCGCGCGGCGATGGTATTATCGCCCTTGGACTTTATACGGAACATCACGGCAACGGCGACGACAGAAACGTGCTTGGAGTGTCCATATAACTGCTATCACAATAAAACAATTGCATATGTGTGAGCGCGGCGTGTATAAAGGAGATACGAGAGGCGTGGCAGCACGTGAGCACTAGGAACCACATGCGCAGTAGAACACTGGGGCGTAATATAGTGAACACAAGCTGTCGCACAATACAGAATATTACGCCTTCGACGGTAGGTGTAGAATTCGGGTTCCAAACAATACAACAGCAAGGCACACGCTTGCGACGAAGTTCATGAACACCCATGCATCTCGCTGTCATGTCTGTGCGGGTTTGCAATGTGCAGCCATGCAATAGCCGCACAAAGTGACGACGGTTCGACTAGAGAATACAGGAAAAGAACACACAGGCAAAGCCAGTATATTATAAAACATTATAAGCTCCACTTACTTTGATGATCGTCTTCGATGGTTCCTGCAACATTTTTTTTTCTTGTATACGGAATGTTTTGAGAACGACGCTCAGAAAGTAACGCAAACAGCTGAATACTTTAAGTTCATACCTGCTAGAGTATGAACTAAATGCGATGTATTTTATTTAAGTTGCGACTCGTAGCAAATATTTTGTCGGTGTTGAGTCGCGAGGATATTTCTTTTTTTTTACGTTTAGAGTATGTTTAACCAGTATAAGCGAAATCAGAATTTAAATCCCTGTAATTGTAGCACCTATTGGGAGCCTACATAGCACAAGCACAAGAAAATAATTGCTAAGTCACGCCATATGTCGAGCATATCCCAAGCAACAGTAAACAACCATGAAGCAAAGCAAACCCAGCGGAATCGCACCCCGATATTGCAAGCTTTTGCCGAAAGTCAATGACTATTGCTGAAAAGCGTGACTGCCGCAAGTCATGATCTACTAGCAAAAAGAAAAAAAAGAAAATGTGGACAAGCGGGGAGGCACAGTGACAATACAAAACTGCGCCTGCTTACAGGCCGTGTCTGGAACCAAATGAGCCGAGCGAAACTGTTGAGCTCCGAGTTTAGATGGCACAGATGCTTACACTTGGCTCTCATCTCGCTTGGTGGTACGACGCATCCTCCGCGTTTCGTCCATCGTTGACTTGTAAAATTTATTGATTTCTAAACTTCATACTTCGCACTCGCCAATCACGCGCAGATTTCTGGTATCGACGAGCTATCAGCGAGAGCGAGTCGAGATGAGCATAAATGGAAACCATGGCTTTGATAATGTGTAACGAATTTACGTATCTCAGTGCCAGTCGTTCTCGCGCTTGGTCAGGGGTCGAATCCGCCCCCGTTTATGTCATCGTCCGGTATATTTGGCTATACGTTACAGTTCGCGTTTAGAGCTGGAAATTCATTGCCTCTTTTCTTCAATACAAAAAGGAAATTTAGTGGAACTACCGTAAACGGCATATAGGCATTACGGCAAAACTATATTATGTCTTCATACGCGTATATTATGATGAGAACCACAGAAATTAACGCTAAATATTAGGCATTGCTCCTGCATACAAGCCGAATCGCCATTCATTCACGATAAAAAAAACGTTACGCTGAAGTTCCAGGATCAAAATGATGGAATATATAAACTCGAGCCCGGACTAGTCTTCGAGTGAGGGAACGAAAAACAAAGATGAATGGTTCCAGATGGTGGCCTATTGATCGCGCTCGAGTTGCTGCAGTCACTTTCCTGAATGTTTACTGTGTGACCAACTCTTTTTCCTTTCTTCAACTAACCTTGACGTGGCCTCTGAGATTTTCTGAGTCGTCGTGAGCGGTTCCTGTTTCCATGTTTCTTCTGGTTTCAGCGTTCGGTGGCCTCTTCGTGAAGCACCAGTCAGCGGCTGCCGATATTGACTCGATCAATCAGAACCGAAACGTGGCTTTCCCTGCTAGGAACGGTGCTTTCAGTCATGCTACGTTCCTCAAAGTGTGCGTGGAAGTCATAACACATTCATCGCTCAAATTGGCGCGTTCGCATGACAGTCCATGATGCTGCGCCTAATTATCTGCATAACTCTTACGTATTTTTGCGCAATAAAACGAATGCCTGGCTTGTTTGTTGAGTGATGGCAGCCCTGTTCATGCAGGCCGTCATCTACTACGTCAGTGTTTCTTTCCTTCTTCCTCTGCGTTTCTTTCCGTGTTCCATCATATTGCTAGACTTGAGAAGTACACTATTTTTCGTTGCCAATGTGTGACTCAAGATGTAAGGAGAGAAATTATGTGTTGAGTTTAAACTAAGCAAGCAATGGTACGAGCTTCAAGCTAGTTTTAATACTTATTTCGCACAGCAAATAATTATTCTTTGCTGCACGTGCGAGTCAGTTGTTGTAAACGAAGTACGGTATTGATGAGAGGTCGTTTCAAACGGCACAGCTGCTGTTAGCCATGGTCAAGTGTATGTGGCGTAGCAAGGATGTATCAATATAGGTCTACCGGCAGGCCAAGAAAGCTAATTAACAATTATCTAATAATTAACCTTAGTTAGTCACTTTGTGACATTGTCTCAGGCAATCGTTGGAGTGTAGTAACAAAGTCATTTCTGCTAAGTTTAAATCCTAAATATAGCGTAAGCTTCGATATATCCTTCCCAGAATGCGCTACAAGGTACCTTTAGATTCAGTTGGTGTTCAGGTGGTGTAAATACATGATTCTGTATTGATCAGGTGGCCGTAACAGACTCTCGATTGTTACCGTATAGTACAAGACGGGGCAGTTGGAAAGATCTCTCTTTTCATCAACAGCATGCTGGCTTAAGCAATCAATCACCGAATGGGCGTTTCACTTCGGGCGAAACTCAGCTCATCTATTGCCAAGTAATCAATGGTGCAGCTATTTTCTACGGCGATTCGCAAACTGTGTGCAAACAGTGTGCTCACGATACGCGCGTCTTTATGTGCGCGCAGTTCAACTTCCAAGCTATTTTTGGCGGCTCCCTTGGAAACACTGAATGGGTGGTTCTTCCACGACCGAATCGTCGTCGGCGCTACTGTATCCATCCGCGAAATCCGGTAACGGACTGTCGGCTACTCGGTGGTCACGCAGAGGTGAAGGCAGGCACGCGATGCGCTGTAATGGCGCACGCTCTATGGATCTGTGTATCTGAATCATTGCTCGGTCTCTTTCAGTTCGCTTTTGTGTACGGGGATTCATGTAGGATTCCTTTCACTCCCAAATTCCGATATTTGCGTGACACGTGGAGAAATAACTGTCTATTTTGGGTGCGTCAGTTTACGTATGAACGTATCTTACGTATGCAGGGCGGTTTTTCTCTGTCTCTATTCGCCAGTTTACCACCAAAAAATTTACCTTAACTCATAACAGTGGTGCCAGGAAGCCACTCTAGACGCGACCTGTATACACTAAACTGAGACGAGGGCGAGTTAATTAATCATAGCATTTGTCAAACAGAACTTATAAAAATGAAATGGTGAGAAATACCGGTGACTGCAATACGCTGTGACGAATTCCAGTGGATGGGAAAGTACACGTTGCATTCGTATGGCTGACTATCTCTCTTGAAGGTAAAATACTATGCGAATTTTCTAATTACATGCTCGATACGACAACCTGTATTATTCGCTGTCGGTATCTCGAACGGCACGCTTAAGTGTCAAGCGGCATTCGCTGATTTTTGAGCAGCGGAGAAGCAAGAAATTCTCTTCATTGCTCATAAGCGCCGGCGGTAATCTATACTTCCAATCAGCTCTGGCCTATGGTCTTGTTATAAAAACCTGCAACGCATTTTCGACTTTTTTTTAGTAGCATGGCCAAGCTTACCCAGACGCAAGCGGAGAATTCAGAAACTATAAAAAATGGGAAGTTACTTTTGTAACTAATACGGCCAAATAAAGGAGAGCTTCGTGAAACATTAAATTAAATTATGGGTTTCTACGTGCCAAAACCACGATCTAATTGTGAGGCACGCCGTAATAGGGGACTCCGGAAATTTGGACCACCTGGGGTTCTTTAACGTGCACCTAAATCTAAGTACACGGGTGTTTTCGCATTTCGCCCCCATCGAAATTCGAAAGCTTCGTGTTCTGCGCTTCACATTGTTTCAATTCCAAATTCTGTTCCCTCCTCATAATATTTCATGTTCCTTTGTTTCCTGGATCACTACGCACATTTATTCTTTCAATTCCTTGCGTAATTCATAAAGCCCGTTGACCGGAGGGCTCCTTGCTCCTTTTATTTTACGAATATTTGTCACGACATAGCACGAGCAAACGAAACCCAGTCAATTTTTAAATTCTACGTCTTTCATTGCTACTTGCGCCATTGTATGTCCGTGTCAATTTTTCCACATTGAATATTAAAAATAACACAGCCCTCTTGATTACGTTGGCTTCGTTCTTTTCTCAATTGCCTTTGAACTTTCAATGTGCCCTTTTACTGTCCACTCCATTTCATTTCAGTATTTTAATCGCAGCATAATTTCGCCCCTCATAACATTTTCTTCTTTCCCCAACCACGACAAACATTAACCCTTTCCATATAGTACTTTTTAACACGTAAGCATCTGATTTCCTTAGTGTCATTACCTCCTTTTGTTCTGCCAACATTAACGTAGTAGTATAAACAGGGAAGATGCAGTTGATTTTTAAATAGTACACCATGTTTCATTGGCACTGGCGCGGTTTCTTTCCCGCCTTTTTCCCCGCATTGATGATCAGTCATCAGAATGCGTTAACAGCGAGTGAACTACGATTTCAAATTTCACGTATATTCTTCGAAGAAATCAAGATGATGTGGTGTTATAACAAGTGATGTCATGCGAACCTATTGCTGCCCCCGTCCTCCCCACATATATTTAGAAAGCTTCCACTGTTTTATGTCCCACCTTCTACTCGTTTATTTACATACATTGGTCCGTATCAATTAACCAGTCCAAGCCTCGGCGGTAATGCGACAGGATGCATTGAAACCAGTAACCTATAAATGTTAATGCTAACGCTAACCTTTCTTAGGTGTCTCACGCTGTCATTTTTCATTCACTTTGGAGTCTGCGAATGACATGTGCAAAAAAGTTGTCGCAGTTTCACCTGAAAGGCGAAGCATCAATTGCGATAGCAAATTTGTAGAGAGCTATACGGAGTAATGATATTAGCTTTATCAGCTGTATAAATTTGGACATGCAGCAGCACCGCCAACGCGCAGAACTGTTGTCGACGCCGTCGGCGTTTTTCCCGCGTTCGCTCAAAATGCCTGCGGCGTTGGTGACTGTTGCCGGAGCCTCTGATATAAATAGGCATTTGGTGCCGCAGCTAAACGTCGTCTCCCTTCCCTCCCCCTCCCCCACGGCCTCTCGCGCGTCGAAAGAAGGCGCGTTTGCTCTACATATATGATGATTGTAAAGGAGGAAAGAGACGCCTACTTCTGCAGCCCTTAAGGAAGCACGGCGCAGAACGCGCGTTTGTTCTCCGCTGTGCGTTCACTCGCCGTGAAAGAGCGCGTCCCTCGCGCCCTTTCACTCGCACATACAGCGTTCGGCGGCGCGCGGCGACGATTTCATCTCGATTGACGTCATACGGAACCTCACGGCGACGGCGACGGCGACGGCGACGGCAACGGCGACGGCGACGCCGACGGCAGAAATCTACTTTTGAGTGTCCATATAATTGCTATCGCAATAAAACTAAATAAAACACAGGGATGACTATTTTGATGGAATATATCACACGCCGGTGCGGTTGACAGGGGAGGCCTGACAAAGGACATCACAATAGTGAGGGCAAAGGGACTATAAAGACAGGAAGTAGAAACAATTATGAATTCTCATCATACGAGAAATCTTTATCATATAGGCCAGCACTATTTAATCCTGTGTTTGATGCAATATCATGCAACGCGTATTTATTGATCACCATTTTTTTATTGCGATAGCAATTATATGGACACTCAAAAGCAGATTTCTGCCGTCGGCGTCGCCGTCGCCGTCGCCGTCGCCGTGAGGTTCCGTAAGACGTCATTTGGAGAAGAAATCGTCGCCGCGCGCCGAACGCTGTATGTGCGAGTGAAAGGGCGCGAGTGGCGCGTCTTTCACGGGGAGTGAACGCACGGCGGAGAGAACAAATGCGCGTTCTGCGGCGTGCTCGCTTAAGGGCTGCAGAAGTAGGCGTCTCTGTTCTCCTTCACAATCACCATGTATGTAGAGCAAACGCGCCTTCTTCCGACGAGCGAGAGGCCGTGGGGGAGGGGCAGGGAAGGGAGGCGACGTTTAGCTGCGGCACGCAGTGCCTATTTATATCAGAGGCTCCGGCAACAGTCACCAACGCCGCACGCATTTTGAGCGAACGCGGGCAAAACGCCGATGGCGTCGACAACAGTTCTGCGTGTTGCCGATGCTGCTGCATGTCCAAGTTTATACAGCTGATAAAGCTAATATCATTACTCCGTATAGCTCTCTACAAGTTTGCTATCGCAATTGATGCTTCGCCTTTCAGGTGAAACTGCGACAACTTTTTTCGTCCCACTCACACATTCCTAAAAAAAGTTGTCGCAGTTTCACCTGAAAGGTGAAGCATCAATTGCGATAGCAAATTTGTAGAGAGATATACGGAGTAATGATATTAGCTTTATCAGCTGTATAAACTTGGACATGCAGCAGCACCGGCAACGCGCCGAACTGTTGTCGACGCCGTCGGCATTTTGCCCGCGTGCGCTCAAAATGCGTGCGGCGTTGGTGACTGTTGCCGGAGCCTCTGATATAAATAGGCACTTGGTGCCGCAGCTAAACGTCGCCTCCCTTCCCTCCCCCTTCCCCCCCCTCCCCCACGGCCTCTCGCGCATCGGAAGAAGGCGCGTTTGCTCTACATATATGGTGATTGTAAAGGAGGAAAGAGACGCCTACTTCTGCAGCCCTTAAGGAAGCACGGCGCAGAACGCCCGTTTGTTCTCCGCCGTGCGTTCACTCCCCGTGAAAGAGCGCGTCCCTCGCGCCCTTTCACTCGCACATACAGCGTTCGGCGGCGCGCGGCCACGATTTCATCTCCATTGACGTCATACGGACCTCACGGCGACGGCGACGGCGACGGCGACGGCGACGCCGACGGCAGAAATCTGCTTTTGAGTGTCCATATAATTGCTATCGCAATAAAAACTATAAACAATTCCTCCTAGTAATGTCTTAAAGGCCACCTCAACCACTCCTCCGGCTTGGTGAAAAAAACAGTCCACGGATAGCATACGCTGCTGTCAACATCTCAGCCAAGTTGTGCAGTCGCGCGTGGTGAGTGGACCTCGCAAGCGGAGCGCGAAGTCCCTTTTCTCTCAAACGATCTCTTTTCAACAAAAGCCTCTTCCTCACTCTTTTCTAAACGCTTTATTTCGTAAAAAATCGGATTCTCATACGCTGCTGCTATTGGCCAGTAGTTGTAATCAATCAATAAGGTTTTTTGGATCGGTGCACTTGTTCCTACTGTTACTGCTTATATTTATTGACGCAATTTCATAAACACATTGTAGTAACAGAAAATCTGCTTTAAAATTTGTATAGTGATCACTCACTTCCGGAAGAAGCCGACTTTCATCTGATCACGCTCGGCAGCGGCCGCGCGCGTAATAATTGAACTTTACACGACCGGCCACTGCCGAGTGTGATCAGACGATGGTCAGCTTCATCCGGAAAGACGCAATTATTGTGGAAACTCGAAAGCACATTTTCGATTACTTCAGTCACGTAGGAAATAAACTTTAATGTTAAAAAACCCGTGTACTTAGATTTAGGTGCACGCTAAAGAACTCCGGGTGGTCCAAGCTATCCCGGAGTTCCCCACTACGGCGTGCTTCATAAGATCGTAGTTTAATTTGGCTCGTATATAAAACCCCATAATTTAATTTTAAGCGAAGCTTTACAGGCTCCCAAGTGTCGGTGGTGGTCATGGTGGTGATGGTGTCACGCTGAAATGTGGGCCGATCTTGGTGATAGTGCAGAAAAGAGTCCAAGCTC